>NC_133378.1:41382444-41441683 GCF_049309525.1 Garra rufa
CATGTAGCCAAGGAGTTTCTAAAGCGTGCTGCGATAGATATCAGTATTCCTCTAAGTAAAATGGAAATAAAAGGAATAATTAAATCAGCTTTACATAGAATATGGCAAAAGAACTGGGATAATGAGAAAAAGGGGAGACATTTATATAATATTCAAAATAAAGTGGGGTTTGAGAGAAATACTTATGGAAGTAGAAAGGAGGACTCTATCATTACCAGACTTCGAATAGGGCACTCAGCCCTTAAACACTCATTGTACGCCATAGGTAAAAGCGAATCCGGTAACTGTGCGCAATGTGGTACACCAGAAACTATTGAACATGTACTGATTCAGTGTATGAAGTACAACAGGGAAAGAAAGGACTTTTCAGAATCACTTAGTAACGCAGGAATTAAGGAAATGACAGTATCGAACATATTAAAAAGCACACAGAAAGATTCTAGGATCTGCAAAGTACTAATTTCTTTCCTCAGAGAAACTGGATTGATCCACAGAATATAGATTTATACCGAATTTTTTTTTTTTTTTTTTTTTTTTTTTTTTTTTTTTATTATGATTTATTTATTTATCTTTATTATTATTACTATTATTACTATTATTATTTTTCTCGCTAACTCCCAATCAACGCTCCACACTCCTGTCCAGTTGGTGGCAGTAAATGCACCATCTATCTGGTTTGCCAACTGCCATAAAACATTCAAAGAAGAAGAAGAAGAAGTCACCGCTCAGCCGCTAAGAGGTAAACAATCTGTCCCTTCACAGTGTTTCTGTGTTTAAAAAAAGTTAAAAATATCAAAAGTAGGTCATTCACGTTCAGGAGCAGACCTGTGGAGACAGGACACTAGGAATATGAGGGCAGATCTGGGTAAGAGGGATTTTAGAAGCATAAAAAGGGGATGCTTGCAAAATTATGTAGGGTTTCTTTGTGATTTGTGACATAATTTTTAGGGATTTCCTTTTCAGTCATTATCAATATATGAGTATTTTGTAATTTACTATTATTATGATATTGATTGCAATAAAATAAACTAATATTTTAAACATCCAGCAACAACAGGGTCAATTATATTTTTTTTCTGGAAAATAATATAAATACAATTGCACATGAATGTCATTCGTTGCATGGTGTGTGTGTGTGTGTGTGTGTGTATATATATATATATATATATATAGCAGTATAATAAGGAGTTTATTGCAGAAATATAGGGTTTCATTGTAATTTATGACATAACTTGTCGGGATTTCCTGTTCAGTCATTATGAATATATGAGTATTTTGTAATTTACTATTATTATTATATTGTTTGCAATGAAATAAACTAATATTATTAAACATTCAGCAGCAAGAGGGAAAATAATATAAATACAATTGCACATGAATATGGTATATATATATATATATATATATATATATATATATATATATATATATATATATATATATATATATATATAAAATATTTGTGTAAAAGTGATTTTAGCAGTTTAATAAGGGATGATTGCAAAAATATGTAGAGTTTCATTGTGATTTGTGACATAATTTGTAGGGATTTCCTTTTCAGTCATTATGAATATGAGTATTTTGTAATTTACTATTATTATTATATTGTCTGCAATAAAATAAACTAATATTATTAAACATCCAACAACAAAAGGGTAAATTATACAGTCTTTTGGAAAATATTATAAATACAATTGCACATGAAAATGGTAGCCATTCAGTTGCATGGTAAATCTATCAAAATATTTGGGTGATTTTTAGCAGTATAATAAGGGGATGATTGCAAAAATATGTAGGGTTTCATTGTAATTTATGACATCATTTGTAGGGGTTTCCTTTTCAATCAATATAAATATATGAGTATTATGTAATTTAATATTATTATTATATTGTTTGCAATGAAGTAAACTAATATTATTAAATATCCAGCAACAAAAGGGTAAATTATACAATTTTTCTGGAAAATAATATAAATACATTTGCACATGAATATGGTATATATATCAAAATATTTGGATAAAAGTGATTTTATCAGTATAATAAGAGGATGATTGCAAAAATATGTAGGGTTTCATTCTGATTTATGACAATTTGTAGGGATTTCCTTTTCAATCATTATGAATATATGAGTATTTTGTAATTTAATATTATTATTATATTGTTTGCAATAAAGTAAACTAATATTATTAAACATTCAGCAACAACAGGGTAAATTATACAGTTGTTCTGGAAAATAACACAGTTGTACATGAATATGGTAGCCATTCATTTTTAATTACTATATGACTGACTCCTATGTGATTTAATATTATTATTATATTGTTTGCAATAAAAAACTAATATTTTAGAACATCCAACAAGAACAGGGTAAATTATACAGTTGTTCTGGTAAATAATATAAATACAATTGTACATGAAAATGGTAGCATTTAGTTGCATGGTAAATATATCTAAATATTTTGATGAAAGTGATTTGAGCAGTATAATAAGGGGATGATTGCAAAAATATGTAGGGTTTCATTGTGATTTGTGACATAATTTGTAGGAATAATATTATTATTATATAATTGGCAATAATATAAACTGATATTATTGGATATCCAACAACAACAGGGTAAATTGCAGAAATATGTAATTTTTATTGCATAATTTGTGTGAATTTCCTTTTTAATTTTTAATAATTAATATATGACTAACTCTTATGCAATTTATTATTATTATATTGTTTGCAATAAAGTAAACTAATATTATTAAACATTCAGCAACAACAGGGTAGATTATACAATTTTTCTGGAAAATAATATAAATACAATTGCACATGAAAATGTTAGCCATTCAGTCGCATGGTATATTTATCAAAATATCTGGATAAAAGTGATTTTAGCAGTATAATAAGGGGATGATTGCAAAAACATATAGGGTTTCTTTGTGATTTATGGCATAATTTGTAGGGGTTTTCTTTTTAATCATTATAAATATGTAAGTATTAAGTAATTAATAATATTATTATTATATAATTGGCAATAATATTAACTTATATTGTTAGACATCCAACAACAACAGGGTAAATCGCATAAATATGTCATTTTTATTGCATAATTTGTGTGAATTTTCTTTTTTAATTACTATATGACTGACTCTTATGTGATTTAATATTATTATTATATTGTTTGCAATGAAATAAAATAATATTATTAAACATTCAGCAACAACAGAGTCAATTATACAGTTTTTCCGGAAAATAATATAAATATAACTGTACATGAATATGTTAGTCATTCACTTGCATGGTATATATATGAAAATATTTGAGCAAAAATTATTTTAGCAGTATAATAAGGTAAACATGTTATTTATATTTAATGTTTTTTAGGTTATAAACTTATTTATTTATAGATTTGCAGTCAATATGACTTTATGATTAATATTTATTTTGCATTATTATATAATTGCCAGTATTGAATATCCAACAACAACAGAGTAAATAGTTTTTGCGGTAAAATATTCTATGAGGGATTGTTAAAAATATAGATTTTATTACATTTTATGATATGAATATATGAATATCTTAATATAAAATTAATAAGTTATTAATACTATTATTATTATTCTATATGACTGACAATAATACAAACTGATATTGTTGGATATAAAGCAAAAACAGAGTAGATTATATAAATTTTTGTTTTTCATTTGTGTATAACTTAAAAAGTAAAAGTTACTTTAGCATTATAATAAAATATATATATATATATATATATATATATATATATATATATATATATATATATATATATATATATATATATATGTAGGATTTTACTGATATTTATGGCATAATTTGTTCATTTCCAATCAGCAATATGACTACAAATCCAATAAATAAATAAAATAAACTTTATATTTATATACCATTTAACATCTATCAACCAGATAAACTGCACCATGTTTAAATATAAATTCAATGGTATATACAGTCAAGCCCAAAATTATTCATACCCCTGGCAAATTCTGACTTAAAAGCTTCTTTTATTCAACCAGCAAGTTTATTCTTGACCGGAAATGACACAGGCTTCTCCCAAAAGATAATAAGAAATAATATTTCTCAGCTTTTATTTACATTTGAACAAAAAGTGGCATGTCTAAAATTATTCATACCCTTTGCAAACTGTCACAGTCTATGGGAAAATCCAAAGTTCTATACCATTCCAAATAGTCCACGCTGTTCTAAAGCATCCTAATTACCCTGATTCATTGGGAACAGCTGTTTTAATCAACTCAACAGGTGAAAAACAGAAGCTGTTGGTTTGTGGACAGTCATGGCTAAGACAAAGGAGCTCACTGAGGACCTGCGGCTGCGCATTGTGGCTGCTCACAAGTCAGGAAAGGGCTGTAAGACTATATCTAAATGTTTTGAAGTTCCAGTGGCTACAGTGCAAAGTATTATTAAAAAATACAAGACGCTCCACACTGTGAAAATCTCAGAGGACGTTGTCGGAAGCCAAAAGTGACACCTGTGCTGGCCAGGAGGAGAGTGATAGAGGTAACAAAGAATCCAAGGATCACCACCAAGGCCATCCTGATGAATCTGGGCTCTGCTGGTGGCAACATCTCAAGGCAGACAGTCCAACGGACACTGAACACCACTGGGTTCCACAGACACAGACCAAGGAGGACACCACTTCTCCAGATAAAGCACACTAAAGCCTGTTTGGCCTTTGTAAATGCTCATCTGGACAAAGAAGAAGACTTCTGGTCTTCTGTTTCATGGTCAGATGAAACAAACATTTAATTGTTTGGACACAATGATCTAAAAAAGGAGAAGCCATCAAACCTAAGAACACCATCCCCACTGTCAAGCATGGTGGTGGAAACCTAATGTTTTACTTTTTTTTTTTCAGCCGGTGGACCAGGGAACCTAATCACAGTAAACAGCACCATGAAAAAGGAGCAATACATCAAAAATTCTCAACAACAACATCAGGCAGTCTGCAGAGAAACTTGGTCTTGGGCACCAGTGGACATTTCAGCACGACAACGACCCAAAACACACAGCAAAAGTGGTGAAGAAATGGTTAGCAGACAAAAACATTAACGTTTTGCAGTGGCCCAGCCAGAGTCCTGACTTAAATCCAATTGAGAATCTGTGGAGGGAGCTAAAGATCAGGGTGATGGCAAGGAGACCCTCCAACCTGAAAGAGTTGGAGCTCATGGCTAAAGATGAATGGGCAAAAATACCAGTGCAGACATGCTGAAAGCTGGTCAGCAATTATAGGAAGCGTTTGATTGCTGTAATAGCCAATAAAGGCTTTTCTATTGATTATTGAGAAGGGTATGAATACTTTTGGACGTGCCACTTTTTGTTCAAATGTAAATAAAAGCTGAGAAATATTTTTTTCCACAATGATGCCTCTTGTACATCGTCTTATTATCTTTTGGGAGACGTCTGTGTCATTTCCAAATAAAAAAAAAAACTTGCTGGTTGAATAAAAGTAACTTTAAGTCAGAATTTGCCAGGGGTATGCATAATTATGGTAAGTTGCATGGTATTAACATGTTCAGCGATTTTTTTTAGCTGCAACATATTCCAAAACCAAATTATACTGTAGGAGTTTCCTACAAATCCACTATAATCATGTTCCTTTGATTCTTTGGGAAATTCCCGTCAGGATCCTATAGGATTAGTCACTAATGATGTTTTGAATTCCAGGATGAATCCTGTATATACTGTGAGTGTATTGTGTCTAGGTTCAGTGTGTGGCTGTGTCTCATTTATCTCATGTGAAATGTATACAGTAGATCACGTGAAATCTGAAAACTGATGCCACAAACACTGAGGCAGGAATCTTCTTTCAGCCGTATATGTTGCTTCTGCCACTGTATAGAGTCTATATGTGTATGTGTGTGTGTGTGTGTGTGTGTGTGTGTGTGTGTGTGTGTGTGTGCGTCACACAACTGCAAAATAATAGTCTCATCAGCACATGGTTTCAGGTTGAAACCCGAATCGAGGAGCTACAGTTAAACTTCTGACCTCGTCTTTATGTTACGCCGCCTGAAGCATCTCTGGCCTCGTTTTCCTCAGCATTTCTTTTGTCCGTTTGGCCTGGGACGTGCTTTGAACATTGTTTCTCCCGCCGAGGCCACATCCTGTGTTTAGGGTGTGTTTGAGGGCCTTTGGCTTTGTTGCTGAAATGTCTATACGTTAATTTTAAGTCTGTGTTTATTTTGCTACAGTTCGAGGACAGAATTGTTCCTAAAACAGAGCTAAATTGGACTAAACTTCCTTTCTTGAAGAGAAAAGTCTTTTTTTTTCTCTTTACATTACTTGCTTTTATTTGATTAAAAATGCTGTGAAAATTTTAAATATTTTTATCATTTGAAATAGCTGTGTTCTTTGTGAATATGTGTTAAAATGTAATTTATTCCTGTGATTTCAAAGCTGATTTTTCAGCATCATTACTATAAAAACATTAAAAAAAAATATTTTTTTTGAAAAATTTGGAAAAATTATTACAGTTTAATATAGCTGCTCTCTATGTGAATACATAGTAAAGTGTAATTTATTTCTGTGATCAAATCTGAATTTTCAGCATCATTACTCCAGGCTCTAGTGTCACGTGATCCTTCAGAAATCATTGTCAGTATGAATTCCTCATATTTTTGTGGAAGTTAGGTGAACTATCACTTTAAATGTTTAAATTTAGAGTCATTTATGTGATTAAAAATACAGAAACAAATATACAAATTGTCATATATTATTATAATTGAATATAGCTGTTTTCTATGTGAACATATAGGAAGGTGTAATTTATTTCTGCGATCAAAGCTGAATTTTCAGCATCATTACTTCAGTCTTCAGGGTCACATGATCCTTCAGAAATCATTATTAGTATGAATTCTTCATATTTTTTAATTAATATAGAGTTGTTTATGTGATTAAAAATGCAGAAAATTGTGAAATATTATTGCAATTTAATCTAACTGCTCTCTGTTTGAATATATAATAAAATGTCATTTATTTCAGCGATCATACCTGAATTTTCAGCATCAGGGTCACATGATCCTTCAGAAATCATTGTCAGTATGAATTCTTAACATTTTTGTGGAAGTTAGGTTAACTTTCACTTTAAATATTTAATTTAGAGTTGTTTGTATGATTAAAAATACAGAAAAAAATATATAAAAATTGTGAAATATTATTGCAATTTAACCTAACCGCTCTCCATGTGAATATATAATAAAATGTCATTTATTTCAGCAATCAAAGCCGAATTTTCAGAATCATTACTCCAGTCTTCAGTCATGGTCCTTTAGAAATCATTCTAATATGCTGATTTCCTGCATGACAAACATTTCTGATTATTATCAATGTGGGAAACCATCATATATTTTGTTTTTCAGGTTACAAAGATGAACAGAAAGTTCAAAAGACAGCATTTATTTAAAATAAAAATCTTTTGAAACATTACGAATGTCTTTACTGTTAATTTTAATGATTTTAATACACCCTTGATGAATAAAAGTGTTAACTTTTTGAATGGTTTCCACAAAAATATGAAGAATTTGTTCTGAGAATGATTTCTGAAGGATCATGTGACACTGAAGACTGGAGTAATGATGCTGAAAATTCAGGTTTGATCGCTGAAATAAATGACATTTTATTATATATTCACATAGAGAGCAACTATATTAAACTGTAATAATATTTCACAATTTTTCTATTTTTTCTATATTTTTAATCACATAAATGCAGCCTTGTTATTTTTAGAACTCACCAGAAAGCCTCGCAACCTTCCAGTAACCATAAATGACTCTAAATTAAACATTTAAAGTAATAGTTAACCTAACTTCCACATAAATATGAAGAATTCAATCTGACAATGATTTTTTTAAGACTGAAGTAAATAAATAAATTACACTTTACAATATTTTCACATAGAGAGCAGCTATATTAAATTATAATAATAAATGACAATTTTTTTTATTTTTTCTATATTTTTAATCACATAAATGCAGCCTTGGTGAGCAAAAGAAACGAAATTGGTATTTATTTCAATTTATCATCTCTAGAACTCACCAGAAAGCCTTGCAACCTTCCAATAAGCATACATGAGTCTAAATTAAACATTTAAAGTGATAGTTCACCTAAAAAAAATTACGATTAGTCATCATTTAATAAATAATAATGTTAAATAAAAATAATAATGAACATATGACCAGCTGGTGAGTTTTCAGTGAAACTGAAGACTGGAGTAATGATGCTAAAAATTCAGCTTTGATCACAGAAATAAATTACACTTTATTATATATTCAAATAAAAAGCAGCTATACTAAATTTTTATAATATTTAAAAAAAAGAAATCAGTATTTTTAATCACATAAATGCAGCCTTGGTGAGCAAAAGAAACAAAATTGATATTTACTCCAATTTTTCTGTTATTTTTAATACTCACCAGAAAGCCTTGCAACCTTCCAGTTCATTTTTAGGTGAACTAAAGCAATAGTTCACCTAAAAATGAACATTTAGTCATTATTTAATAAATAATTATGTTAAATAACAATAATGAGCATATAAGCGTGTGGTGCATTTTCAGTAAGACTGGAGTAATGATGCTAAAAATCCAGCTTTGATCGCAGAAATAAATCACACTTTACTATATACTCACATAAACAGCAGCTATATTAAATTTTAATAATATTTCACAATTTTTCTATTTTTTTCTGAATTTTTAATCACATAAATACAGCCTTGGTAAGCAGACGAATCTAAATAGGATTTATTACAATTTATTACAATTCTTGTTATTTTTAGAACTCACCAGAAAGGCTTGCAATCTTCCAGTAACCATAAATGACTCTAAATTAAACATTTAAAGTGATAGTTCACCTAACTTCCACAAAAATATGATTTCTAAAGGCTCGCGTGACACTGAAGACAGGAGTAATGATGCTAATAAATTCAGATTTGATCACAGAAATAAATTACACTTTGCTATGTATTCACATAGAAAGCAGCTATTTTAAATTGTAAGAATATATTATATTTTTTTCTGTATTTTTAATCACATAAATGACTTTTAAATTAAACATTTAAACATTCGGCTTTGATTGCTGAAATAAATGACATTTTATTATATATTCACATGGAGAGCGGTTAGGTTAAATTGCAATAATATTTCACAATTTTTATATTTTTTTTCTGTATTTTTAATCACACAAACAACTCTAAATTAAAAATTTAAAGTGAAAGTTCACCTAACTTCCACAAATATATAAAGAATTCATACTGACAATGATTTCTGAAGGATCATGTGACACTGAAGACTGGAGTAATGATGCTGAAAATCCAGCTTTGATCGCAGAAATAAATTACACTTTACTATATATTCACATAAAAAGCAGCTATATTAAATTATAATAATATATGACAATTTTGTCTATTTTTTCTGTATGTCTAATCACATAAATGCAGCCTTGGTGTGCAGAGGAAACTAAATCTTTAGAACTCACCAGAAAGCCTTGCAACCTTCCAGTAAGCATAAACGACTCTAAATTAAACATTTAAAGTGATAGTTCACCTAGTCATCATTTAATAAATAATAATGTTAAATAAGAATAATAATGAACATATGAGCGAGTGGTGTTTTCTCAGTAAGTGTGCATGGATGATCAAGCTTATATAATATTTTGTGAATGTTTCTCTCCCGCCCATGTGTGTGTTGAGGGTTGAATCTAGGCCATTGTGTCTGTGAGGCGGATCAGGATGGGGGAGGAAGGGCTGGAGGCGATCTGAGGGGCTGCAAACACTTCCTGGGTCAAAGGGCGAGTGCGTTTGGAGAGTGTTGTTTGTGTGCGTACCGGCATTTCAAGAGCTCTCCGTGTCTGAAGCTTTGGTCCATCTGTCCGGCAGCACAGGAGGAGATCTGTGCGCTCCGGCCCTTTACTGGGATCCCACTCCTGCATCCAGCTGGAAAAACAAACACCGTGTGGGAGTGAGAAGAGCGAGAAGAGAAGAGAAGAGCTTTGATGGAAACGCTGAACTGGAATATGAAGGAGCGAGATTTTCTGCGAACGTCACCGCTGGAGGTTTCACTGCATGACTTGGAGCTTGGAGTTATTATCTGTTACTGAAAGCAGAAGCTTATAAAAGTGCTTGAAATAAAACAAACATTTAGTGAAATATAATACTGTCATCATTTACTGACACTCATGTCTGTTTCAAACCCACACAACATGAATAACACGGTAAAAACGGGTTGTGTTTATAAAATAAAAGGCATATTCATAAAACTAATGTAAACATGATATAAAACATACTGTTTTATTAATAATAAAAATGTGAATTTATTTCAGATAGTTGGCAAAGCAAATAACAAAACCCTTATAGACATATGTAGGTTTTAAAAATAAATAAATAAAAATTACAAAAACACACGACAAAATTACTAAACTTAAAATACAACAATGTAAAGATATTAAGCATTTAATATATAAAATTTAAAAAATATATAAAATATTTAAAAAAAAAACTTTAAACAAGGCAAACATTACTAGTTTTTGTTTAGTTTAAGTTGAAGTACTATAATTCAAGAATATCAAGAATTTTAAAATATTTAATTATAGAATAACGTAAACGTTTTTCAGCTAGATACCAACATTTTCATTTATTTTAACTTATAGTACTAACAGAACTTAAACTAAAATATAATAAAAAAGACATATTTAATAATAATCCTAATAATAATAATTAAACAAAAACAGCCAACAAAATTACTAAAACCTGACTAAAATTAAAATAAAAAACAACGTAAAAATGTTGCCACAAATATTAAATAATAAATCAAATATACGTATTTAAAAAACAAGGCAACATTACTAATTTTGATTTAGTTCAAGTTGAAATACTGAAATAATGTCAACTCAAACATACAACTTACTTTACTTAATTTTTAAAATTAAATATGTATTATATTTTTAAATATAAAGTATTTTAAATATACATGTTTATTTATTTTAAGTTAAAACATAATAATAATGACAAAAACAACTAACAAATTTACTGAAACGTAACTAAATTTAAAATGAAAATACAACAATGTAAAAATATTAAGCATTTAAAATATTAAATAATAAATTAAATATAAAAAACTTATTTAAAAAAACAAGACAACATTACTAATTTTCATTTAGTTTAAGTACTGAAATAACATAAACAAACATAGAACTTACATTTTTATTTTAATTTAAGTTGAAGTACTAACAGAACTTAAACTAAAACATAAAAGACATATCTCATAATAATAATGACAAAAACAACCAATTTTTTTAAAAACATATCTAAAATTAAAATAAAATAGAAAATACTTAAAAATATTATGCATTACAAATAGTAATTAAAAAAACAAGGCAACATTACTCATTTTGCAGTTGAAGTACTGAAATAACGCCAACTAAATAAACTAGAACTTAAATTTTGAAATATATTTTTTAATATGACGAGCTTTAAATATTTATATATAGAAAATATAAACATTTTTATTTATTTTAAGTAAATACATTTTTAAATTTAATTTTAAATTTAAATAAATAAAAATGTTGGCAGCCTGAAAAACTAAAAAAAGTTTAGATTTTCTATATTTTAAGTACTAACAGAACTTAAACTAAAACATAATAATAAAAAAAGACATATTTAATAATAATTAAACAAAAACAGCCAACAAAATTACTAAAACTTAACTAGAATTAAAATGAATACAGAAAATATAGAAATAAAGTCTAATTCCAAAAAAGTTGCACCTAAAACTTAGATTATTCAAGTATGTTTTACAAGAAAATACTACTTCAGTCTTTCTACATCAAAATTTCATGTTTATATCAGTGTTACTTGCCCTTTATTTTTAAACATTTGTTTAAATATATGAGTCATTCTGCTCTTCAGTGCAAGTAATAATTAGGAGCATTAGAGAAAAGCCAACACATGCATTTAACGTTTATGTGCACTAACTGTGTCCCCAAAGATGTCCAAAAAAAAAAAAACAGCCAAACAAATAAAGCCAGAAAAATAAACAATAAGCTCCTAAGGGGAAAAGCATTATAATGAATTCCGTTGAACGGATGCTGGGAAAACGATGGTCGAATGTGCGTGTGCCACAGCAGGGTTACTGTACTAGTATTTTGATGATGAGCGATCGATCAGGACCAATTAGTCAATAATCACACTCCATCCAGTGGAGACACAGCAACGAACAAGGAGAAAGTCTAGAGAGCCGAGTTCATTGATGCATGACCTCCCATTGAGACTATATGAAAAATTGAGTTAAAAATTACTCACCAGGAACAAAAACAAACTCAATCTGCAGGGGTAACCACCCTAATGTTGAGATTTGTCCGATCAGATTTCTCTCTATGCGTGCAGTAAAGCACATTTGTAAACTTGGCGCGGTTCTCCATCCGGGCACGACGCCCGTCATGTTGTAACTAATATGGGAAATGTTTAAGAAACATTTCTATAAGATTCAGACAGACACACACAGATTCGCTTGAGATTGCATTGTGCATGTTGTACGATTCATCAAGCATGTTATTGCATATTAAAAAAGCATGTTTTTCTTTGTAATCGTTCATCGAAAATAAAATCTTTCTCCTTGTGGGTATGAATGAAAAACATGTGTCTGAGACTGTGTCCAAGAAATAGCTTGCCTAAAACTGTAACATTGTTGAGAATGTGCTCATCTAAGATGTAGATAAGTTTGTTTTTTTCATTAGATTTGTGGAAATGTGTCATTGCATCAGTTGCTCACCAATGGATGTGAATGGGTGCCGTCAGAACCGGAGACGTTTTTTTAACTACAATACGAGTCCATAATCGACAATAGAGTGGAAAAAGTCCATCTCCTGTTGTTTGTTTTGAAATGTTTTGCCTTGTAAACAAAACTGTGTTTGATCTGTGCAGATTTCTTCATTAGATTTGTGGAAATGTGCTCACCAATGGATGTAAATGGGTGCCGTCAGAATGAGAGTCCAAACAGCTGATAAAAACATCACAATAATTAACAAGTAATCCACACCACTCCAGTCCATCAGTTAACATCTTTAGAAGACAAAAGCTGAAAACAATTCATCACTAACAAGTTTTTAACTCAAATACGAGTCTGTAATCCATAATAATGCTGAAAAAACCCATCTCCTGTTGTCTCTCTCATCTAAATCTAGCCACATATTTGTTTAAAGCCATTTTGGCTTCTGAACAGTGTTGGTATGTGCAGATTTCTTCATCAGATTTGTGGAAATATGTCGATCCAATGGATGTGAATGGGTGCCGTCAGAATGATAAGGCCAAACAGCTGATAAAAAATGAAACAAATCCATTATTAAGACATAAAACGGTGGACTGGAGTGGTGTGGATTATTGTGATGTTTTTATCAGCTGTTTGGACTCTCATTCTGACGGCACCCATTCACTGCAGAGGATCCTTTTACAATCCGTTTACAAGTTCAATCAACCTCTAAACAAATATGTTGCTGGATTTAGGCGTGAGAAACAACAGGAGATGGACTTTTTCAACCGAGCAAGCTTCATTCTGACGGCACCCATTCACATCCAGTAGTGAGCAAGTGATGGAATGCTACATTTCTCCAAATCTGATGAAAAAACAAACACATCTACATCTTAAGATGACCTGCCAAATCCTCGTTTTTTGCCTAAACTGTTCCTTTAACATAGTGCACAAACATTATCGCTCAGGAAGTGCATACCTAATTTCATTTATTCAGTCTCAGGAAAAGCAGACACAGATGAGTCAGCTTCTTCAGAACACGCATGTACGCACTAACTCTGTTTGCGTGTGAGTGTCGTGCGTGATTTCCTGCAGAACACTGGCATCTTCAAATGTTCGCCGCCCCTGACTGAGCGAGCGTCTATGTGATGTACCGTCCTCGCTCTTCATGCCTCATAAACAGGTCAATAGCAGCACTTCCTGACCGCTCATGTTCATTTATAATCAAGCGTATATGCAGTCGCTAAAACCCCCCGCCGTCATTACCTGTCAGACTTTGAGATGCATTTACATCTGAATAGGCTCATCTTCACATACCTGCAAAAACAAGAAGGAATAGCTTGCGTATGCAATTTTTTCTAAATATTATAAATTATCAAAATGACATCCAACAAGACACAAGCAGCTTCCACTTACCGGATCAAAGACTTGCATAGAGCTCGAATTCCCAAATATTTCGGCAATTAGCTTCATTCTGGCTAATGAGTCTAAAGATGGAGGAAGCAGAAGAGAAATTAGATTAAAGGCTTCTTTTTTTGTTGTTGAGCATAATATTTGCTTTTATGGCTCATATACAGTTGAGGTCAAAAGTTTACACCCCCCCCTTAAAGAAAATTAAAAATGTTAATTATTTTAGCAAAATAAGAGGGATCATACAAAATGCATGTTATTGTTTATTTAGTACTGACCTGAATAAGATATTTCACATAAAAGATGTTATATTATAGATAGACAAATAGATTCTTAATACTGTGTTGTTACCTGAAAGATCCACAGCTGTGTTTTTATTCAGTGATAGTTGTTCATGAGTCCCTTGTTTGTCCTGAACAGTTAAACTGCCCGCTGTTCTTCAGATAAAATCCTTCAGGTCCCACAAATTCTTTGGTTTTCCAGCATTTGTGTGTATTTGAACCCTTTGCCATAATGACTGTATGATTTTGAGATCCATCTTTTCACACTGAGGACAACTGAGAGACTCATATGCAGCTATTACAGAAGGTTCAAACGCTCACTGATGCTCCAGAAGGAAAAACAATGCATAAAGAGCCAGGGGGTGAAAACTTTTGAACAGAATAGAGATGTGTACATTTGTCTTATTTTGCCTAAATATCATATTTTATGCATTTAGTACTGCTCTTCAGAAGCTACACAAGATACTTACATGTTTCCCAGAAGTAAAAATACGTTAAATTTACCCTGAACTTCAAATTCCAAACGTTTTCACCCCCAGCCTTTATGCATAATTTTTCCTTCTGGAGCATCAGTGAGTGTTTGAACCTTCTGAAATAGTTGCATATGAGTCCCTCAGTTGTCAAAGTGTGAAAAATAAATCTCAAGATCATACAGTCATTGTTGGAAATGGTTCAAATACACAAAAATGCTGGAAAACCAAAGCATTTATGTGATTTTTCTGAAGAACAGCCATCAGTTTAACTGTTCAGGACAAACAAGGGACTTATGAACTATCACTAAACAAAATCATTCAGGTAACAACACAGTATTTAGAATCAACTATTCTTTTCAACTATTATTTTCTCTTATATGTAAACATCTTTTATGTGAAATATCTTATTCAGGTCATTACTAAATAAGCAATAACATGCATTTTGTATTTACCCCCTTTTATATTTGTAACATAATGAACATTTAGCAGATTCTGTAAGGGGGATGTAAACTTTTGATCTCAACTGTAGTCTGATAAAGTGAAAATATAGAGGAAAAAACAGCTCTGTTTTTATTTAGAGACTCAATTTGCTGTTGTAATGTTAAACATTTAGAGTAGCTTCATAGGGTTAAAAACACCTGAAGCACAATCATGTTCAAACCTTTAAACAAACAAAGTTTTGTAAAGCCGGTTCACTCATCGGCCGTCCTAGAGTTCAAGAACAGCTCCATTTACTGAAATCTCCAAAAGCGTCTGCCAAACCCACATCTTCATGACACACTTCACTTAAACAATAAAATCTGACTACAACGCCTTTATAAATGGTGCTTCTTTAACTCAAGCGAGGCTCAAACACACTGCATTTTACTAATGCAAATACGTTTTTTCCTACAGCCGACATGTTTCTCATGTTTCTGGGAATGTGTTGGAAATATAATACTGGTTTGTCACTTACTGAAAACTGAGATGGAGAATGTCTTATTCCCCATTTCCATTGTGTGTGAAAATGCAATTTGGCAATTAAATAATAATGTTAAAAATCACAGCTGATACATACTTCACACCAGCAATGGCAGGTCTAGAAGCTTTTATGCTCACCAAGGCTGCAATAATTTGGTACAGTGAGTGACAACAGTAATATTGTGAAATATTTTTGCAATGTGAAATAGCTGTTTTCTATATGAATATCTGTCTAAATGTAATTTATTCCTGTGATCAAAGCTGAATTTTCAGCATTATTACTTCAGTCTTAGCGTCACATGATCCTTCAGAAATCATTGATGAATAGAAAGTTCAATAGAACCGCATTTATTAGAAACATTCTGTGTCAAATCAACCAAATTTTTGATTTTGCTAATATTTTTCCTGAAGAAAGATAGACATGTATAGTGATGAAAGCCAAAATATCAAATGTCATGGATGAATATTTTCTGAGTAATCCACTATTTAGTAGAGGAAAGTTAAAATGGCAATTTTCACCTGAGATTCAGAGTCAAGTTACAGGGGGGTAAAAATAACTTAAAATAACAGAAAGATGGCAGGGTCATAGTGTTATTTTTACACAGAGATTGGTAGCTCTATTAGTAAAATCAGTTGACTTTAACAATCTTTGTTGCATTATGTGCCAATGGTGACCAATCAAAAATAGGGAAACAGCACTTTTCATGTTTTTCTCCAAAGTTTGCATGTAACTCAAGAAGTATTAAAGATATCTTAATGCCTTTTTAGATGATGGGTCTTAACAAACTTTTCTTTTGGCATCTTTATTTTTAAGGCCCTATATGGTTCGGTTCCAGAGATGTTGGGATTTTAATATGGCTCCAGGAGTAAATTGTTCAAATGTATGCATTTTCAGTGGTCAAAAACCAAATGTGGGTCAGTTTGCAAAAATATGACACTTCTTTTCTTTTATCTTTTATATTAATCTTTAAAGATTCCAAAAGAAAAGTTTATTAACAACTAGAACGTAAAATCATATTGGGATGTCTCTAATACGTCTTGAATCATAGGCACACAAACTTTGGAATAATATTTATGGTTCAATACCGTTGTTTTGACAGAACGAAACAAGATACGTTTCTAGTTTCAACATTATTTGTTCATCAGACATTCTTCTTTTAAAGAAAAGAAGTATCGTATTTTTGCAAACTGACCCACATTTGGTTTTTGACCACTGAACACATTTTAAGAATTTACTCCTGGAGCCATATTAAAATTGCAATATCTCTGGCACCGAATCTCATAGGAGATAAGAAATAAATAAGCCAAAATGAAAACTTGTTAAGATCCAATGTCTAAAAGGGCATTAAGATATCTTTAATACTTCTTGAGTTACAGTCATGCAAACTTAGGAGAAAAAAACATGAAAAGTACCATTTCTCTAT
The DNA here is from genome assembly GCF_049309525.1 of Garra rufa. Taxonomy (NCBI): domain Eukaryota; kingdom Metazoa; phylum Chordata; class Actinopteri; order Cypriniformes; family Cyprinidae; genus Garra; species Garra rufa. Next base: position 41,399,769 of record NC_133378.1, read on the forward strand.
TTTTGATTGGTCACCATTGGCACATAATGCATCAAAGATTGGCAAAGTCAATTGATTTTACTAATAGAGCTACCAATCTCTGTGTAAAAATAACATTATGATGCTGCCATCTTTCTTAAGTAATCTTTAAACACCTGTAACTTGACTCTGAATCTTAGGTGAAAATTGCCATTTTGACCTCCCTCTACAAAATAGTGTATTACTCAGTAAATATTCATCCATGACATTTAATATTTTGGCTTTTATCACTATACATGTCTATCTTTCCTCAGAATAAATATTAGCAAAATCAAAAATTTGAGCCGGGGAAGTTTTTGAAATTTGGTTGATTTGACACGAAATGACCCAATTACAGGGGGGTAATAATGACTTCAGAAAGATGGCAGCATCAAAATGTTATTTTTACACAGAGATTGGTAGGTCTATTAGTAAAATCTGGTGACTTTAACAATCTTTGTTGCATTATGTGACAATGGTGACCAATCAAAAATGGAGAAACAGCACTTTCCGAAGTTTTTCTCCAAAGTTTGCATGCCTGTAACTCAAGAAAAATTAAAGATATCTTAACACTCATTTAGATGTTGGGTCCTAACTAACTTTTCTTTTGGCATCTTTATTTTTAAGGCCCTATATGGTTCGGTTCCAGAGATGTTGGGATTTTAATATGGCTCCAGGAGTAAATTGTTCAAATGTATGCATTTTCAGTGGTCAAAAACCAAATGTGGGTCAGTTTGCAAAAATATGACACTTCTTTTCTTTTATCTTTTATATTCATCTTTAAAGATTCCAAAAGAAAAGTTTATTAACAACTAGAATGTAAAATCATATTGGGATATCTCTAATACGTCTTGAATTATAGGCACACAAACTTTAGAAAAATATTTATGGCACTCAGACAGGTATGTTCAATGCCGTTGTTTTGACAGAAGGAAACAAGATATTTTTCTAGTTTCAACATTATTTGTTCATCAGACATTCCTCTTTTAAAGAAAAGAAGTGTCATATTTTTGCAAACTGACCCATATTTGGTTTTTGACCACTGAACACGTGTACATTTTAACAATTTACTCCTGGAGCCATATTGAAATTCCAATATCTCTGGAACCAAACCATATATGGCCTTAAAAATAAATACGCAAAAAGGAAGGTTTGTTAAATGCCAAAATCTAAAAGGGCATTAAGATATCTTTAATACGTCTTGAGTAACAGTCATGCAAACTTAGGAGAAAAAACATGAAAAGTGCTGTTTCTCTATTTTTGATTGGTCACCATTGCCACATAATGGAACAAAGATGGTTAAAGTCAACTGATTTTACTAACAGAGCTACCAATCTCTGTGTAAAAATAATATTGTAATGCTGCCATCTTTCTAAAGTCATTTTTACCCCCCTGTAAACTGGCTCGGAATCTCAGGTGAAAACCATTTTGACCTCTACAAAATAGTGGACTGCTCAGTAAATATTCATCCGTGACATTTAATATTTTGCCTTTCGTCACTAAATATGTCTATCTTTCTTCAGAATTAATATTAGCAAAATCAAAAATTTCAGCCAGGGACCTCTGGTTAAATTAACATGGATTTAATGCATCCTTACTGGATAAAATAATTTTTTTTTAATCCTTGTTTTGACAATGATTCCAACTCAGATTTGAAAGATAGAAAAGTGCAGGTGAGTTCAGGTGAGAGTTTACCATGGCTGCTGGTCAATCTCTGCCTGTTTAACGACACAAATAGATACATGTGATTGTTTAGACCCATAGATGAGAGAGCCAGCTTCCCCTGATGGTCATTTGATTGGCAGGAGCGCTGACCGCCTCAGCAAACGATCGCCAGACAGACATGTTTCCTTTAAACAGCGTTTGAACGAATCAATGAGTCAATGGCCCTCAAGTCTGATTCTGCATATAGAGGAAAAAAAACACATTTTTTCCAAACAGTTTCATGTGTCAGGATGGTGGTCGGCTGTCTGCATTCTCCGGGGCCTGTAGAGGGGGATTTTACGTCTTTCTATTGTTCTATATTGACTCGAGCTCAAGAAAAAAACATTAAAGAGCCGAATCGTCAGGCCTAAAGAATCAGTCGCCTCTGCCAGAGCTAAACTTAGAAAATAACAGGACTCCTCTGCCAAACACTGAAGACACTACCCTGGAAAAATGGCATGGTAAAACAGGCCCAAAAAGGCCGAGCGCAGAGACACTTATCTAAAAGATGACAGAGACTGAGAGACCACTAAAGTAGCATCATCTGCTGCCAAATACATATATAAACCTGCACACACCCTGCAGAGATCATGCTAACTGGCTGTAACTTTAGCACATCACCACTAAAACTGAACAAACTGCTGTGCATAATGCATATCAGAGATAATTATAATGATTATCACTGACTCAAATGCTCTAAGGCTGATTTCTGGCATTATCTTTGATGGTATCACTGTTTGTTAGGACAGAATCATAACACAACAGAGTGCAATCACTCATAGTATGCAACCGTCACCAACTGATAAAAAAGTCAAGACAAACCTTACGTTGGCTTGAAAAAGGTGGAGCAGAAAGTTTGAAAAAGTTACTAGCATGTTTCTAGCATAATTAGCAAGCTACTAGCATTACTATAGCATGATTAACAAGTTACTAGCTTGATTATAGCATGGTTAGCAAGTTGCTAGCATAATTCTAGCATGATTACCAAGTTGCTAGCACATTTTAAGCATGATTAGCACATTGTTAGCATGATTCTAGCATGATTAAGATGAAGTTGCTGGCACCTTTTAAGCATGATTAACATGATTGCCATGTTGCTAACATAATTCTAGAATGATTACCAAGTTGCTAACACCTTTTAAGCATGATTAACAAGTAACTAGCCTGTTGCTAGCATGATTAGCAAGTTACTAGCATGATTAGCATGTTGCTAGCACCTTTTAAGCATGACTAATAAGTTACTAGCATGTTGCTAGCATGATTAACAAGTTACTAGCATGTTGCCACCAATCTTCAGAGCGGGTTTGTGAATCATTTGATTTAGATTGAATCTTCAGAGTGAGTTTGTGAATCATTTGATTTAGATTGAATCTTCAGAGTGAGTTTGTGAATCATTTGATTTAGATTGAATCTTCAAAGAAGGTTTACGTATCATTTGATTAAGAGCGAATCTTCAGAGCGGGTTCGTGAATCATTTGATTTAGATTGAATCTTCAGAGCGGGTTCGTGAATCATTTGATTTAGATTGAATCTTCAGAGCAGGTTTGCGAATCATTTGATTTAGATTGAATCTTCAAAGAAGGTTTACGTATCATTTGATTAAGAGTGAATCTTCAGAGCGGGTTCGGGAATCATTTGATTTAGATTGAATCTTCAGAGTGAGTTTGTGAATCATTTGATTTAGATTGAATCTTCAAAGAAGGTTTACGTATCATTTGATTAAGAGTGAATCTTCAAAGAAGGTTTGTGAATGATTTGATTTAGATTGAATCTTCAGAGCGGGTTAGCGAATCATTTGATTTAGATTGAATCATCAGAGTGGGTTTGTGAATCATTTGATTTAGATTGAATCTTCAGAGCAGGTTTGCAAATCATTTAATTTAGATCGAATCTTCAGAGCGAGTTCGTGAATCATTTGATTTAGATTGAATCTTCAGAGCAGGTTTGCGAATCATTTGATTTAGATTGAATCTTCAAAGAAGGTTTGTGAATGATTTGATTTAGATTGAATCTTCAGAGCGGGTTAGCGAATCATTTGATTTAGATTGAATCTTCAGAGCGGGTTAGCGAATCATTTGATTTAGATTGAATCATCAGAGTGGGTTTGTGAATCATTTGATTTAGATTGAATCTTCAGAGCAGGTTTGCAAATCATTTAATTTAGATCGAATCTTCAGAGCGAGTTCGTGAATCATTTGATTTAGATTGAATCTTCAGAGCAGGTTTGCGAATCATTTGATTTAGATTGAATCTTCAAAGAAGGTTTGTGAATGATTTGATTTAGATTGAATCTTCAGAGCGGGTTAGCGAATCATTTGATTTAGATTGAATCATCAGAGTGGGTTTGTGAATCATTTGATTTAGATTGAATCTTCAGAGCGGGTTAGCGAATCATTTGATTTAGATTGAATCTTCAGAGCGGGTTAGCGAATCATTTGATTTAGATTGAATCTTCAGAGCGGGTTAGCAAATCATTTGATTTAGATTGAATCTTCAGAGCGGGTTAGCGAATCATTTGATTTAGATTGAATCTTCAGAGCGGGTTAGCGAATCATTTGATTTAGATTGAATCTTCAGAGCGGGTTAGCGAATCATTTGATTTAGATTGAATCTTCAGAGCGGGTTAGCGAATCATTTGATTTAGATTGAATCTTCAGAGCGGGTTTGCGAATCATTTGATTTAGATTGAATCTTCAGAGCGGGTTAGCGAATCATTTGATTTAGATTGAATCTTCAGAGCGGGTTAGCGAATCATTTGATTTAGATTGAATCTTCAGAGCGGGTTAGCGAATCATTTGATTTAGATTGAATCTTCAGAGCGGGTTTGCGAATCATTTGATTTAGATTGAATCTTCAGAGCGGGTTTGCGAATCATTTGATTTAGATGAACAAATGACTCTTACCAGCTGCTTTGTCTTAGTGAATCAAAAACATACAGCACGACCAATTGTGGTCCGATTTGGGAATCAAAAACGCAACACGGGCAGCGTAATCAAACACAACTGTCTACATTTACTGTCACAATAACTAATATAAAGCACATGGTTTGGCTGCTGCTGAGTTGATTCTCACTGAAAATATCACACTCTTCACAACAGTTCTTGTGAGCACACATGCAAAATCCATTCAAATCTCAGAATCTGTCTGACTTATAGTCTATTGAATAGAACAAAAATAATTGACCAATATGGCTCACATGATGAGAAAAAAATCTTTTAATTTTGGTGCCTTTGGCAAGTTTACAGACAATATCCAGGTTGTGAATGATGAATGAGATGCTTTGCAGAGTTCCTGCATTTTGCAGTAGAGCTGTGGTTAAACGGTTCTGACATCTGCACTTATAGTTTAGAGGAGACTGGTTGCTGCTTGCTGGTTCTAATCAGTCTGAAGAATCCTTCACTCAAATAAATCAAACAGAACATCTGACTCACTCAAATGCAAGTGTTCGCAGCAAACTTCTGGAAAAACATTTAAAGTTTTTGTAACCTTTAAATAATGTTATTCAAATGTTTATTTTAAATATCCTAAGAACATTAGAACTTCCAGTCTTCTAATGGAATTAGAACATCATTTAAAAACACTTCTTAGAACACTCTACTAGCTATTATTGCCACTTAAAATAAATTGTTATTTAAACATTCATTTTTTAAAATCCGTTTTCTAATGTAATTAGCAAGGTTACTAAACATATTTGAAGGTTAACTCTTCTTCTTTTTAATGTTTTATTTAACTCTATTATAGCCTAACCGATTACATTTTATTAGCACGTTGCGTTCTAAATGTTTCATTTGTATTTATGGCAGCGTTATGATGTGACAGGACTCTATTAATACACTCGCTGTGTGAAGTCAGTGAGGGTTTTTTTCTGTCTGGCAGTGAGGTTTCCCCCGACTCTAAATCAGAGTCAATGTTTGACCGCTCCGGGTTATTTGTGTCACAAGGCCTCGTCACAGAGTCTTCAGACTTCGACCGGCCTGCTGTTTTTACGTGATTGTGTGTGCTGAAGCGGCTCTTATGTAACTCCAGACGCAGATTAACCCCGCAGTCAACCGGACGCTTGTTTGCCAAAGACCCTCACTAATGCTGCCATTGGGAAACTGCTGAATTGGCAGTGTTTGAAATAAAGTGGTGTTTGCACTGAGCATACTATGGACATTTTTTACACTATACTAAATGTAACATTGATGGTATTATACAGTATTTCAATTGAGTTTTAGTAGAGGCATCATTGCACAAAAACATGTCAGAAAAAATAAGTACCTTTATTCAGTGTAATTTTTAGCGACTGATCAGTACTTGCTGATTGATCAGAAAGTGCTATCTGATGATCCGCTGACCTTTGACCTGTAAACAATGACAGGCACTGATAACTGGAGCCCAGTGCGAAACCTTTTCCTGCATTGCCAGCTTATACACGACATCCTGTGGAACTAATCAGGTCACTCATTTAAAAAACTATAATTTAATAAAGCCAATAATGACAAAATTGAAAACCTCAAACAGCACATGCATGAAAGCACATGCGTCCCTGAAATGCATGAGAGAGTTAGACATAAACATTTCTAGGCTAATAACATGGTAAACTAAAATGCACAAAAAATGAGGTAAAATGCTAAAAAGTTTGCCTTTTCCTTCAAGCATCTGTTTTTTGCTTGGAGCTCCAGAATGCATTCTATCTGGTATTGATTTATCTGTGAAAAATCAGAGCAAAATGAGCGTGTTACAAGGCAGAATAAAATTGTCTACTTCTTTGGAAAAGCCTTCATTTGAGAGTCTCACTGAAACACTGTCTGTAGTGTTTGCCTGCTTTTAGCCGCTCTAAATTTAATACATCATTTCCTCCGGTGTCTCTATTAAAGCAGCATTGTGGGTCGTGTAGTTTTGAGATCAGTGGACGGCTCATAAATGCGTCTGCGCTCTTTGATTTAGCAGTGGATGCACATGCGCTGCTGTGATTGTGGCTGAGCTGGACGCCGTGATTCCTGTGTTTGCTCAAGTCTGAACTCTAAACAAATCCAACACTGTATGACCACCACCACCTCGACCACACCTCAGTTTATGAGTCTGCCCCATCATGAGAGTGTGTTTAATTATGAAGAAAGACTCATGAGAGACCGATGAAGAATTCAGAACCCAACACTAGCATACAGAACAACTGTACATAGATAGATGGATAGAGGGATAGAGAAATAGAGGGATGGATGGATGAATAGATGGATAAATAGTTGGATGGATGGATGGATAGATGAATGGACGAATGGATAGATGACAGATAGATAGAAGGATGGATGACAGAGACAGACAGTTGGATGGATGGATGGATGGACAAATAGATGGATGGATGATAGATAGATAGATAGATAGATAGATAGATAGATAGATGGATGAATCGATAGATGACACAGATAGAGGGATGGACAGAGAGATGCATGGATGATGGATAGATGAAAAGATAGATGACAGATAGATGGATGGAGGGATGGATGGACAAATGGATAGATGAGACAGATAGATACATGGATGGATGGATGACAGACAGATAGATGGATGGATGGATGGATGGATGGATAGAGGGAAGGATGGATGGATGTATAGACGAATGGATAGATGGATGGATGGTGGTCGGATGGATGGAAGATGGATGATCAATGGAGGAATAGACAAATGGATAGATGACAGATGGATGAAGAATGGAGGGATGATAGATGGATGGATGGATTAGGAATAGATGAATGGATAGATGACATATGGATGATGGATGGAGGGGTGGATGAATAGATAAATGACAGAGGAATGATAGATGATAGATGGATGGATGGATGGATAGATAGATGACAGACAGATAGATAGATGGATGGATGGATGAATGGATAGATGACAGACAAACAGATAGATGGACGGATGGATAGAGGGAAGGATGATGGATGTATAGACGAATGGATAGATGATAGTGGGATGGATGGAGGAATAGACAAATGTTAGATGACAGATGGATGAAGGGGTGGATAAATGGATGATGGAAGGGGAATAGATGAATGGAGAGATGACAGATAGATGAAGGATGGAGGGATGGACAGAGAGATGCATGGATGTTGGATGGATGAATAGATAGATGACAGATGAATAGAGGTATAGATGGAAGGATGAACGAATGGATAGATGAGACAGATAGATGGATGGATAGATAGATGGATGGATGGATGGAGGGATGATGGATGACACACAGATAGATGGATGATGGATGGATGGACAAATGGATCAATGACAGACAGATAGAGGGATGGATAGAGGGATAGATGGAGGGATGAATGGATGATGGGATGGATGGATGACAGACAGAGGGATGGATAGAGGGATGAATGGATGATGGGATGGATGGATGACAGACAGATAGATAGTTGGATGGATGGACGGATGGATAGATGACACAGCTAGATGGATGGACAGATGGATAGAGGGAAGGATGGATGGATATATAGATGAATAGATAGATGGATGGACGATAGTCCGATGGATGGATCGATGGAGGAATAGACGAATGGATAGATGACAGATGGATGAAGCATAGAGGGATGGATGATGGATGGATGGATGGATGGATGGATGAGGAATAGACATGGATAGATGACAGATGGATGATGAATGGAGGGGTGGATGGATAGATAAATTACAGGTGAATGGATAGATGATAGACGGATGGAAGGATGGATGGATGGATGGATGGATGACAGACAGATAGACAGTTGGATTGATGGACAAATAGATAGATGGATGGATAGATAGAGGGATGGATGGATGAATGGATAGATGACAGACAGAGGGATGGACAGAGAGATGCATGAATGATAGATGGATGAATAGATAGATGACAGAAAATGGATAGAGGGATGGATGGAAGGATGAATGGATGGATGACACAGATAGATGGATGGACTAATGGACCAAGCGATAGATGAATGAATGATAAATGACAGACAGATAGAAGAATGGATAGATGGATGGATGGATAGATTACAGACAGATGGATGGATGGAGGGATGGATGGACAAATGGATCAATGACAGACAGATAGAGGGATGGATAGAGGGATAGATGGAGGGATGAATGGATGATGGGATGGATGGATGACAGACAGAGGGATGGATAGAGGGATGAATGGATGATGGGATGGATGGATGACAGACAGATAGATAGTTGGATGGATGGACAGATGGATAGATGACACAGCTAGATGGATGGACAGATGGATAGAGGGAAGGATGGATGGATATATAGATGAATAGATAGATGGATGGACGATAGTCCGATGGATGGATCGATGGAGGAATAGACGAATGGATAGATGACAGATGGATGAAGCATAGAGGGATGGATGATGGATGGATGGATGGATGGATGAGGAATAGACATGGATAGATGACAGATGGATGATGAATGGAGGGGTGGATGGATAGATAAATTACAGGTGAATGGATAGATGATAGACGGATGGAAGGATGGATGGATGGATGGATGGATGGATGGATGGATGGATGGATGACAGACAGATAGACAGTTGGATTGATGGACAAATAGATAGATGGATGGATAGATTGAGGGATGGATGGATGAATGGATAGATGACAGACAGAGGGATGGACAGAGAGATGCATGAATGATAGATGGATGAATAGATAGATGACAGAAAATGGATAGAGGGATGGATGGAAGGATAGACAAATGGATAGATGAGACATAGATAGATGGATGGATAGATAGAGGGATGGAAGGATGGATGAATGGAGGGATGGATGGATGGATGACAAATGGATAGATGACAGACAGATGAAGGGATGGATGGAGGGATGAATGGATGGACGACACAGATAGATGGATGGACTAATGGATCAAGCGATAGATGAATGAATGGTAAATGACAGACAGATAGAAGAATGGATAGATGGATGGATAGATTACAGACAGATGGATGGAGGGATGGATGGACAGAAGAATTATAGATGACAGATCTATGGATGGATACATGACAGACAGACAGACAGACAGACAGATAGACAGATAGACAGATAGATAGATAGATAGATAGATAGATAGATAGATAGATAGATAGATAGATGATAGATAGATAGATAGATAGATAGATAGATAGATAGATAGATAGATAGATAGATGACGGACAGATGGATGGGAGGGTGAATAGCTAGATATTCAGATAGATCTGCTGGTCATTATGACTATCACAGCTGTGTCTCATCTGTGTTTTGGTTTTTGACGCCTCATTGCTCTTGTGTTGAGTTTCTGTTAATGATATGACTGGTGTGTGTGTGTGTGTGTGTGTGTGTGTGTGTGTGTGTGTGTGTGTGTGTGTGTTGTAAATCCATCTTAATCAGGAAACAGTAATTAGGCAAATGTTGAGATTAACTCTAATGAGGACCTGGACTAAAGTTAGTCATCACAGGATTAAAGAGTCACATGAGGAGGAGGTGTGTGTGTGGTTCAGCTATTCACTACAATATGAGGACATATATAAACTATAGTAATACCAGTACATTTCGTTCTTGTGGGGACAAGCTTTTCAATTACACAGAATGAAGTATTTGGACTGCAGAAAAACCATTACGGCTATGGAATGAACCCATAATGATAGAAATACCAGTATGTGTGTGTTCATGAACTTGATCAGTTACATGCAGGACACACACACACACACATACACACACACACACATAGAGAGAGAGAGAAGAGGTGCGTATGAAGTGTTTTCACTCAATCTTAAGTGTGACTCTCATCAGTTGTAATGAGTCTCTTCCTCTGAGAGTGTGAGTGCTCCTGAGACACATCAGAAAACAATCAGCCTCCTGAGAAAGCCATCAGTCCTTCACTTCCTCACATTCAGACGCAGCTCCCGCTCTTTATCTGGAGTCACGTGTGCTCTGTGTGTTATGTAAGATGTTCCTGTGTGTATTAATAAAGTTCCAGAGGGAGAAGATTATCAGTCAATAACAACTTAAATAACACATGACCTCAGAAGCGACAGCAGCCACGTCAACTACTGCTATTATGTGCTACCTTTACTTTTTCCACAGATAAAAAAATAGATAAATAAAATACAGGTATAGACTTTCATGCTGCTAGCAGCAGGTTCGATCCGTGAGCGCGGTGTGAGTTATTTTGGGTGAATCATCAATGTACATGAAGCAAAGTGTTTTCATTTTTCAGGAAGGTAAACACTTTTAATATTGTTCCTGCAATCCAACATTCCTTTTTATCCACCTCATTATTTTTGGATATTTCAAAAGCCATTTTCTCTCATTAAAATGTTTGTGTATTTTTACAAGGCTGAAAGAGTCTGGAAAATAACTGAACAATGTTTGTCTAAAAACCATTCAGTTTGTTTAATGAACATCGGAAACGCAAAGAACACATGCGCTTTGCTTTTTTACTAAAATTTGTTTTGTTTTTCAGTAGAAAAGGTCACATTAAGCTAGTTAATACAAAACATTTATCATATTGTTGGTTCCTTAATGTTTAGTTTATTTTTTTAGTTTTGCAATTGTTTTAAGTCACTTAGGAAAATGCATCTGCTAAATTAATACATACAAATGATATAATTATTATTATTATTATTATTAAAATGTTTTTGTTTTTCAGCAGAAAGGGTCATAAATTGGAGAAAATACAGGTAAAGTTTTATAATAAAACTAAACATTGCTAATTTTGATGGTTCCTTATTGTGTAGTTTTAAGTCACTTAATAAGTCACAATTAATAAATGCAACTGGTATAAATGTTTTTGTTATTATTATTAAAATATGTTTTTATTTTTCAGTCAAAAATGTCACATAAATCTGAAAAAAAAGGTAAAGTTTTATAATTAAAACTAAACATTGACAATAATATTGGTTCTTTAATGTTCAATTTATTATTATTTTTTTTTGCAATTGTTTTAAGTCACTTTGGAAAAAAATCCATCTGCTAAATTAATAAATGCAACTGGTTTAAATGTTTTTATTATTATTATTATTATTATTATTATTATTATTATTATATGTTTTTGTTTTTTAGTAGAAACGGTCACATAGATCTAGAAAAAAAAGAGTTGGTTCCTTATTGTTTGATTTATTCATTTAATCAATTTAGCAATTTATTTATTTAATTTTGCAACTGTTTTGAGTCACTTTGGAAAAATGCATCTGCTACATTAATAAATGCAACTAACATTAATGTTTTTATTATTAAAATATGCTTTTGTTTTTCCAGTAGAAAAAGTCACATAATTCTGGAAAAATAGTTAAAGTTTTATAATTGAAACTAAACATTGATAATATTGTTTTTTGTTGTTTTTTGCAATTGTTTTAAGCCACTTTGGAAAATGCATCTGCTAGATTAATAAATGCAACTGATATAAATGTTTTTATTATTATTATTAAAATATATTTTTGTTTTTCAGTCGAAAAGATCAATAAATCTCGAGAAAATACAGTTAAATGTTTATAATAAAAAACTAATCATTAATAATATAGTCAGCTCCTTATTGTTCAATTTCTTTTTTATTTTTGCATCTGTTTTTAGTCACTTTGGTAAATGCATCTGCTAAATTAATAAATGCAACTGCTATAAATGTTTTTTTTTATTATTATTATTAAAATATGTTTTTTTTTCAGTAGAAAAGGTCACATAAACCTGGAGCAAACACAGTTAAAGTTTTATAATAAAACTAAACGTTGCTAATATTGTTGGTTCCTTTGTTGTTCAACTGTTTTAAGTCACTTAGAAAAAATGCATTTACTAAATTAATAAATGCAACAGGTATAAATGTTTTTATTTTTATTATTAATATTATTATTATTATCATCATTCAACATTATTAAATGTCAACATTTAGCAACAATGTTGATAGAAAATCAAGAGAATAATTCTCACAACTTTTTGTGACATTTCAAAAAAATATATAAAGGTTTAAGAAATATTCTACACAACATTCTTGGAACATTCCCATGGTGTTATTTTTACTTAACGAGCAACATATCAAAACTTAAAAGAAGAAAACATTCTTATAACATCTTAGAACGTTACAAATAAATGTTCAAACCACCTTCTATTTTGGGTAAAAATAAAATTAGAAGAAGAACCGTTCTTAAATAATGTTCCAATCACGACTAAACGTTTTGAACGTTCAGAAATGACATTTTCATCAAGTTACCAGAGCTTTTGTAGAACAAAAAACAGTTGTTTTAGAAAGCCAGCAAATGTCTAGACATTATAAACCAGTCTGAATCCGTTTTCTAGTCTGATTGTTCTTCGTCTGGTTTACTTACGAGGTCAAATGGTTGCAGAATATTTCCAGTTTGAGTTGAACAAATCTTGATTTCATCTGCAGCTCCTCAAGGCACTGATCAAGTCCTTCAAGACTCGTGCTGTTCCTGTTTAGTTGATTTTTCTGGTTTATAGTTCCATCTAGTGGTGACACCGGATCGTGCACACTGACTCCGGATCGTCTGGAGAGTTTCTCCGGCTGCAGGAATGTCTGGATGTCGATCAGTAATTCATGAATTTGCAGCTCTGCGTCACAGATGTCATGAATAAATCAAGACAGAGCTGAGAAAACATCTTGACAGAACACACAACCGTGAAAACACACGAACACAAACAGCAAATGCACTGACGATCCCCTACAGACCAGTAAAACTGTCCAAATCTGAGGAAATAAAGCAGCTGATAACAGCGACAAGATTAAGCAGCTGCTTCGGTAGAGATGCAACAGAACATCATTCTATTCTATTCTATTCTATTCTATTTTAGATAATAGTGAACGTTCTCAGAACTTCGGCTAACGTAGATTCCCTCAGTTATGAGGAAACATTCTTCTAGTTGCTTAAATAGTACGTTCATTTAATGCCATGTGGTTTTGAAAAACGTTCTCAAATCGTTAGCACAAAGCATTTAGCCATACATTGTTCGTGGAACGTTTTTTCTAAAACATTTTAATTGGACATTTATCAAACTGATGAAAACAGAACACTACTAGCCTACTTATGCTGCGTTCCAGGCAGGTTTTTTAACTGGTAAATCACCACTTCAAACCACGACTCACGACTTTGTAGCGTTCCAGGCAAGTCACGCCAAACTGCCTGGGCATATTTATGAATTATTATTATTTTTATATTATTATTAATTTGATTGCAACGTTATATTGTCCTAAGCTCTACTTTTCCACCGTGTACTACATGAACACTGCACCCATTAGGGCTGACATTGTTGTTTGGCGGGCTGTGTTACGTCAGAACTCGTAACTGGGAGTAGGGTACATCGATCTAGTACGAGTTCACGAGTGGGAAGTCACAGGTTTGACTGCCGTTCCAGTGCACTTTCACTGGTAGAAGGTCGGAAAAACACGGGTTACGGGTCAGTGTTGCCAGATTGGGCGGGTTTCCGCCCAATTGGGCTTCTTTTGATCGGCTTGGACCGGAGAATAACGCATTGGGCGGGTAGACAAAATCTGGGCTGCTTTAAAAAAAAAAAAAAAGCCGCCCAATCAGCTGCTTTTTTCTTCGCTTTTGGGCAAGATTCTGAATATGCAGCTTATTCATTTATTCATTTTAAGTAATTGCGATGGAAAGTGGCCTAAATGTAAATTACACGATAAAAAGTCTAAGTGGATTACACATGAGAGATGAATAGAAGACTTCTAAATATAATTGTAACTGAAATAAGAAAACGTGGGTGTGTGCATGAACGTAAATGCCAGCTACATTACATTTGTTTCTCATCACTTTATTGTACACTTTTTGCACAGAAATTAGCATATTTTTACTGTGGACATTGAAAGTGATGCATGTGTTTTTCCAAGGGTTAAAGTCATCGGTTAATTTCCACTTTGAAAAGAAGACATTTTACGCATATTTTCGGACTGTTTTGATCCATATTCCTGTGAATTGATTTATCTTTATTTTACTTTGTCATTATTCTTTTTTTAAAGAGATAAAAATGGTCCTTATCAACCTTGACATGGCAATAAAATTCTCATTATTTTGGCAGTTAAAATTTGGGCTGGTTTTTGTTGAAGTGGGTGGGTTTTGGTGAGCTTTTGGGCTGGAAATCGTCAACCCGATCTGGCATCACTGTTACGGGTTGCCTGGAACGCGGCATTAGTTTCAGATGGTTCAGAAAAAAACATTCTCAAATCGTTAGTACAAAACATTTAGCTATACATTTAGCGGTTTTAGTTGGACATTCATCAAACTTATAAAAATAGAACATTACTAGTTTCAGATAGTTCAGAAAAAAACATTCTCAAATCCTTAGCTAAACATTTAGCCATTTATTGTTTGTGGAACGTTTTTTCTGATTTTTTTTTTTTCTTTCTGAAAATTCATCAAACCATAAAAATAGAACATTACTACTTAGTTTCAGATGGTTCAGAGAAAAACGTTTTCTAATCGTTAGCACAAAACATTTAGCCATACATTTAGCGTTTTTAGTTGGACATTCATGAAACTGATAAAAATAGAACATTTACTTATACATCGTGCGTGGAACGTTTTTTCTGAAATATTTTAGTTGGACACTCATCATAATTATAAAAATTAGAACATTACTAGCCTAGAAATGTAGAAATAGCGGTTCCATAAATTACTGTAATGGTAACTTGCTAAACGTTTGTATTTTGTTAGCTTCCTGCAAACCTCTCCTCACAGTCGTTCACACTGTTTAAGCATGTATTTTCACCTCAGCTGAAGATGTTTGAGGAGATTAATTATTGAAGCTTCTGTTGGGATCGCAGTTTATGAATAATAGCCTATAATAACGTTGAAACATGTTCAGCTGAAAGTGATGAAGCTCATGGGCTTAAACTGAAATGAGATTAGCATGAGTTTGAGAGTTTATGAAACAAAACTGTATCTATTTTCACATTAAATTACATTACATATCACATCGCAACTGTTCTATTATGTTTACTACTATTTTTATACTATGTTTTGGAAATCATTCAAATCAAATCAAAGCAAGCAAGCATAGCAAGCTAGACGTTAAATAATGCTAATTTGTAATGATGGTGATTTTTATGGCGAAACAGCTGCTGTAATGTTTTTGTATATTAGTTAATAAAGTGCGTACGTGTTTAAAAACGGCTGTACGAGGTTAAACGTTGGCAGTTGTGTTGTCTATGTTTTCTAAAGGAGTTTTTTCGCTGTGTTGTTGCAGCGGTCCCATGGTGTAATGGTTAGCACTCTGGACTTTGAATCCAGCGATCCGAGTTCAAATTTCGGTGGGACCTCGTCCTTTTCCGATGTTCAAGACTTTATAAGCATATGGTAAAACAGTTTGAATTATGTAGAATTAGTGTTATAGATAAGACCATTTAGTTGTTAAAAACCTGGCTTCGTAAACACAAGGTTGCAGAATGCAAAGTTATGTGCTGGAATGACGAATGGATGGGCAACTCAAAGAGCTCTGTTGTGCACTAATAAAGACCAAGGTGAACGCATTGAAAAAAATCTGAACATTTCAACTGAGGCTTGGATGTCCTTCGTGGATTGTTCAAGAACGCCATTCTTATGCAGTATAAGGAAAGCACATTTTAAGAGTGACTCATTCTGTATTCATATGAACAATGCATCTGTAGGTGACTCAGTATCCTGAAAGGCTTTTCAAATAAATAAATGAAAACTTCACGGACGTTTGCGTCTATTTATGTTACAAGGATACGTGTAGCTTCTTCAGGAAACCTTGAGAGAATATGGTGCAGATAGGCTAAAATAAATGTAAAATAGTGTAGGTTGTCACTAGGTTATAGCAAAAACCTCTCTGTAACGTTCTGGGAAGATTGGTTTATGGTTATAAAACCCAAACATAACCTTTGGAAAGCTATTATTTGGTTTCCTCCTTAAAAAAACATATGTGATGAACATTTTCTTACTGGATAATTTACACAATACACATCAATTGAGTTTACACGAACACAAAAAGCGATATTTCAGTATTAACAAGTCAAAATGGAATGTTTTGTCTTTTCGCGTTTTCCAATGACCACACAAAAACAAATAAAACGTGACATTTTACATTTTACTCCTCTCGATGGGCTCATGATCCAGATACATTCAATGAAAAACACAAGCGTTTATACAATAACTTATTTACAACATCAAATCTTTATATGTACAAAAAGTCCCGCTATATTCCGCTTTCCGCTCCATCCCGCGCAAAAGTCCCGCGGGCGCGAAAAGACGCGTCGGCGCACTACTGCACTACACTAGGAATAATTTCCAAAATGAATGAGCATCCAAAAAATATACTACAGTACCAGATGATAATACCAACAAGTACTTTAAGTAGTGCGTAAACGGACCGCGAGATGGAGCGGAACACGTACAAGCGGAAATATTTGTTTGGTTTACATTCATTTTTTTCTTTTTTTCTTTTTTCATATCAACACATGCATTCCTTGCATTTAGATCGAAATATAAATACGCGAACAGCAACTTTACAGTCAGACTGATGTTTAAATGTACACATAGGCTATAAAGTGTTTGAAAGTACAAATAAAACACTAATACATTAATCTATAAACAGAATTAACTCTTTTACTTGTCATACGTCACAAGTACAACTCTTATGCAGTTGAGTCTAAGGAAAGCACATCTTAAGAGTGACTTGTTCTGCATTCATATGAACAATGCATCTGTAGGTGACTCAGTATCCTGAAACGCTTTTCAAATACATAAATAAAAACTTAATGGACTTTTGCGTCTATTTATGTTACAAGGATCCGTGTAGCTTCCTCAGGAAACCTAGAGTGAATATGGCGCAGATGCCCTGGGTTATAGGCTAAAATAAATGTAAAATAAAAAAAAAACGAAAAAGACAACGTTCTGTGTAGGTTCTCACTAGGTTATAGCAAAAACCTCCTTGTAACGTTTTGGGAAGGTTTATGGTTATAAAACCCAAACATAACCTTTAGAAAACTATTATTCGGTTTCCTCCTTAAATAACCCAGTGGAAACCATATGGGAACGTTTGCTTTCTGGATAATTTACACAATACACATCACATATATTGGAAGTTCAAATGCAAGTGCTTTTATTGAGTTTACACAAACACAAAGAGCGATATTTCAGTGTTAACAAGTCAAAATGGAATGTTTTGTCTTTTCGCGTTTTCCAATGACCACACAAAAGCAAATAAAACATGACATTTTACAAACTCCTCTCGATGGGCTCATAATCCAGATACATTCAGTGAAAAACAAGCGTTTATACAATAACTTATTTACAACATCATATCTTTCTATGTACAAAAAGCCCCGCTATATTAAGCTTTCCGCTGCATCCCACGCAAAACTCCCGCGGGCGCGAAAAGACGCATTGGCGCACTACACATAGGACCCGAGTATTCAAAAAAATACTACAGTAACAGATAATAATACCAACAAGTACTCCAAGTTGTGCGTGTACGGACCGCGAGACAAGCGGAAATATTCGTTTGGTGTATATGTATTCATTGTTTTTTCTTTTTTCATATCAACACATATGCATTCCTTGCATTTAGATCGAGAATACGTGAACAATAACTTTACAGTCAGACTGATGTTTCAATGTACAAATAGGCTATAAAGTGTTTGAAAGGACAAATAAAACACTAATACATTAATTTATCTATAAACAGAAATAACTTTTGTTACTCGTCATACGTCACAAGTACAACCCAGCTAACAAGGAACGTTCTCAGAACTTTAGTTAACGTTCTGGAAATCTCAAAGTTACAAACAAACGCTCTTCTGGTAACGTTAATAGAACGTTCACTCAAAGTTATCTAGTCTTGAATAACGTTCTATACTTTAACATTTTAGATGGCCGTTTGGACGTTTTTAAACGTTACCAGCTAACAGGACTTTCACTAACGTTCTTTAAAAGTTCCATAAATGTTCAGATGTTAGGTAATATTTGTAGAACATACTTATAACTATTAATATTTGATAAACATTCTCATAATGTTAAGTGAAAACATTCTTAGAACAATCTTCTCGGAATGTTCTTGTATTTGAACTTTTTGTAACCTTTAAGGGGAGACACTGCAAGCAAAAACGTTGTTTTTTTTCATGTGCTTGTCAAGTTTGAGATGTTGGGCTTTTTGGTTTTTCATAGTGTTTTTTCAAACTAGTGGAAATAAAACACCCAAAAAACAATAGATTTCAATTGCAATGCATATTTTTGAAGCTGACTTCATCCAGCGTAGATTTTTGTACTAGAAATGTATGCAAATTAGCGCATATTTCATTAAATAATGGCTCATTTGCATATTTAAACCTAACAATTTAGAAAACTTATAATACAAAAAATGTTTGCAATGATCAATGTAATCAATAAACTGGGTAAAAAGGTGATAACTATTAGTTCATTTTTTAACCCTATTCACCTGCAGTGTCTGGCCTTAAAAAACATTCCAATCGTGACATTTTAACTTCTTAGAATGTTAAAAAAACGCTCAAATAATGTTATATTTCAGGTGAAAATAAAGTTAGTAGAATGAAGCAAGAAATGTTTTTGTAACCTTTAAATCATGCTCTAATTACAACACGAAAACTGCATTTTAACGTTCTTAGAATATTAAAAATAAATGTTTATATAACGTCATATTTAAGGGTTAAAAAATGAACTAATGGTTATGACCTTACTTACCCAACTGATTGATTACATTGATAATTGCAAACATTTTTTGTATTACAGGTTTTCTAAAATGTTAGGTTTAAATATGCAAATGAGCCATTATTTAATGAAATATGCGCTAATTTGCATACATTTCTAGTACAAAAATCTAAACACTGGATGAAGTCCGTTTCAAAATTCTTGTTTAATTAGTTTGACATATTAGAATCAAATGTTTTTACAGAGGGGATTTTGGGTATCTCATTTCATCAAAAATTTAGAACAGACAGAAAACAATGTATTTTTTTAACCATTTTTGGAGGAATAAAATGTATAAAATCAAGCAAATTATATATGAACAAATCCCTCTGTAAAAACCTTCAGAATATAGACAGGAATAAAACTGTAAAGTTTGGTGTGTGTAAGTGCTACTGAAGTGGAGATTTATGGCTCAGTGTAAAAGAAAAAAACTCATTTTAAGGAAACAGCCTTTAAAAATATGCATTGTAATTAAAATCTATTGACACAAATAGATATAAAAGAAACACTTAACAGTGTCTTTTGGGTGTTTTCTTTCTACTAGTCTGAAAAAACACTTTATGAAACACCAAAAAGCCCAAAATCTCAAACTTGATAGATGCATTAAAATACTTTTTTTGCCTGCAGTGTCTCCCCTTAAGGTGAAAATAAAGTAGAACGTTGTAAGAAACATTTTTGTTACCTTTGCATAACACTCTAATCACTACAAGAATATTGGATAGGTAAATGTTTCGGAAACATTTCAAAGCAACATTCCTACAGCGTTGAATTCGTAACCTTGTTTTGGAACGTTCAGAAAACATTCAAAAACAATAAAACGGAATGTTCCCTAAACATTCTCGTAAGTGTTCATCAACTGTTAGTTCAGAGAACATTCAGAAATAATGTTTTAATAACTTAATATGAACATTGGCAAACTGTTCTTAGAAGACGTTTGTTAGCTAGGGGTTGCTCTAATGTTGGTGACATTAGTGTGTTTGCGCTGACGCTCATATTTCAGTGGACTCGGGTACGTCGCAGTCGTCGGGGTCATCGCTGGAGCAGCGTTTGCCGTTGGTCTGGCCGTTTAGCGTGGCACCGCTTGTGTTGCCCGGGTCGTGCTCAAGGCTGATGGTGACGCGGCTGGTCTCGGTGATGGATGAGTTTGTGTGGTAATTACAGTGAGAGTCGGTGGTCACCAGACGCCGGCGTTTCCACTGACCTCGATATTGCGCAAACTTACGCCGCAGCGCCAACTGCACCTGCGGGACAACAACCATGCATCATATACAGTGCCCTCCACTAATATTGGCACCCTTGGTAAATAAGAGCAAAGGTGACTGTGAAAACAAATCTGCATTGTTTATCTTTTAGATCTTTCATTCGAAAAATTCACAAATTCTAACGTTTTCTTTAAGTAAAACGATGGAAACTGAGGGGAAAATCTCATTATGAAATAAACGTTTTTCTCTAGTTCACGTTGGCCACCATTATTGGCACCCCTAGAAATTTGTCTAAGTAAAATATCTCTAAAGTATATTCCCATTAATATTACAAATTTTTAAGCACACCAAGGTGGCTACGAGTATAAAATTGTCCAGTCATGACTTTCTGTTCCACAGGATTATAAATATGAGGAACACAAAAGCCAAAACTAAAGAATGTACAGTCGTGGCCAACAGTTTTGAGAATTACATAAATATTGGAAGTTGCTGCTTAAGTTTTTATAATAGCAATTTGCATATACTCCAGAATGTTATGAAGAGTGATCAGATGAATTGCATAGTCCTTCTTTGCCATGAAAATTAACTTAATCCCAAAAAAACTTTAAAATGCATTTCATTGCTGTCATTAAAGGACCTGCTGAGATCATTTCAGTAATCATCTTGTAAACTCGGGTGAGAATGTTGACGAGCACAAGGCTGGAGATCATTATGTCAGGCTGATTGGGTTCGAATGGCAGACTTGACATGTTAAAAGAAGGGTGATGCTTGAAATCATTGTTCTTCCATTGTTAACCATGGTGACCTGCAAAGAAACGCGTGCAGCCATCATTGCGTTGCATAAAAATGGCTTCACAGGCAAGGATATTGTGGCTACTAAGATTGCACCTAAATCAACAATTTATAGGATCATCAAGAACTTCAAGGAAAGAGGTTCAATTCTTGTTAAGAAGGCTTCAGGGCGTCCAAGAAAGTCCAGCAAGTGCCAGGATGGTCTCCTAAAGAGGATTCAGCCGTGGGATCGGAGTGCCACCAGTGCAGAGCTTGCTCAGGAATGGCAGCAGGCAGGTGTGAGCACATCTGAACACACAGTGAGGCCAAGACTTTTGGAAGATGGCCTGGTGTCAAGAAGGGCAGCAAAGAAGCCACTTTTCTCCAAAGAAACATCAGGGACAGATTGATCTTCTGCAAAAAGTATGGCGAATGGACTGCTGAGGACTGGGGCAAAGTCATATTCTCCGATGAAGCCTCTTTCCGATTGTTTGGGGCATCTGGAAAAAGGCTTGTCCGGAGAAGAAAAGGTGAGCGCTACCATCAGTCCTGTGTCATGCCAACAGTAAAGCATCCTGAGACCATTCATGTGTGGGGTTGCTTCTCATCCAAGGGAGTGGGCTCACTCACAATTTTGCCCAAAAACACAGCCATGAATAAAGAATGGTACCAAAACACCCTCCAACAGCAACTTCTTCCAACAATCCAACAACAGTTTGGTGAAGAACAATGCATTTTCCAGCACGATGGAACACTGTGCCATAAGGCAAAAGTGATAACTAAGTGGCTCGGGGACCAAAACGTTGAAATTTTGGGTCCATGGCCTGGAAACTCCCCAGATCTTAATCCCATTGAGAACTTGTGGTCAATCCTCAAGAGGCGGGTGGACAAACAAAAACCCACTAATTCTGACAAACTCCAAGAAGTGATTATGAAAGAATGGGTTGCTATCAGTCAGGATTTGGCCCAGAAGTTGATTGAGAGCATGCCCAGTCGAATTGCAGAGGTCCTGAAAAAGAAGGGCCAACACTGCAAATACTGACTCTTTGCATAAATGTCATGTAATTGTCGATAAAAGCCTTTGAAACATATGAAGTGCTTGTAATTATATTTCAGTACATCACAGAAACAACTGAAACAAAGATCTAAAAGCAGTTTAGCAGCAAACTTTGTGAAAACTAATATTTGTGTCATTCTCAAAACTTTTGGCCACGACTGTAGTTCTGATGTGCAGAACAAGTTTGTTGAGCTTCACAAAACAGAAAGTGGCTGTGAGAAAAGAGCTAAAGCATTGAAAATCCCCATTCCCACCATCAGGACAATAATTTAGAAGTTCCAATCAACTAAAGATGTTACAAATCTGCCTAGAAGAGGACATGTGTCTATATCATCCTAATGCACGATGAGGAGGAGAGTTTGAGTGGCCAAAGACTCTCCAAGGATCACAGTTGGAGAATTGCAGAGAATTGTTGGGTCTTGGGGTCAGAAAGCCTAAAATAAAAGGATCAAACAGCCCCTACATCACCACATGTTGTTCCAGAGAGTTTCAAGAAAAGTCCTCCTGGCTCACCCCAAAACAAACTCCAGCATATTCACTTGTCAGACATGATTGGAACTTCAAACAGGACTGGCTTCTATGGTCAGATAAAACTAAAAATGAGCTTTTTAGCAGCTAACCCACCAGATGGTTTTGGTGCAGACAGGGATAAAAAAGTACCCCATGCTCACAGTTAAAAATACTGCTGGGTCTTTAATATTGTGGACCTATTTTTCTGCCGGAGGTCCTGGAAATCTTGTTTAGATACATGGCTTCATGGATTCTATCAAATACCAGCAGATAAAAAATCAAAACCTGACTGCCTCTGTTGGGAGTCTTATAATGGGCCATGGTTGCATCTTCCAGCAGGACAATGATCCAAAACAAACATCAAAATCAGCACAAAATTGTGTCCCTGACCTGAACCCTGTATGGTAACTGAAGAGAAGAAGCACCAACATGAAGCTGGGAAGAGAGAGATTCTGTTTGAAGGAATGGTCTCTGATCTCTTGTCAGGTGTTCTCCAAACTCATTAGACATTGTTGGAGAAAACTCAGAACTGTTATCTTGGGAAAAGGACGTTGCAGTAATTGGGTGTCAATAATAATGGCCAACATGAAATAGAGAAAAACATTTATTTCATAATAAGATTTCACCCCCACGGTTTATTGTTTTACTTCAATGACAGGTTAGAATTTTGTGAATTTTTTGAATGAAAGATCAAAAGGATACATTATGCAGATTTATTTTCACATCCACCTTTGCTCATATTTACCAAGGGTGCCAATATTAGTGGAGGGCACTGTAGCTTGTTTCTAGTGCACTATATTATCGGCGATAAAGGCTTAAATGTAAACATCAATGCAGTAGCAGCAGAGGCACTTACTTGTAAAAATAATTTAATTTTAAAAACTTGTGTTTCTAAATAAATAAAGCTTAAATCACGAGCCTGTTTTGATTACATGAATAAAATCACAAACATGACACATAAATTAAATAATTTAATGTATACAGATTAATTAATATGTCATATATTTGTTTCAAAAAGGTAAAATATTTTCAGAATTTTTACAGCTCTTTTGCTTTAGACACTAACAAAATGTTAAGGTTTCAGCTGCATTTGTCTGAAATGTTTTTATTTTATTTTACTATAATTATTTTCAAAGCTCAATATACTCTTATATATAAATAAAGCACATTAATAATGTTTATTAGTTCTAACAAGTATTTTTAGTAGTCTGATTAAATAACTGCAGGAAAAAAGTTTGAAATCACTGTTCATATTACTTCTGGTTTATGCTGGAAAGTGAAAAGCATACTTCATACTACCAGTGCTAGAGTTTATAATGTATATAAAGAGTATATAAAGTGGTATAATAATGATTAATATAGTTAATAATAAAGCATTACTTATTAAGTAATGAAATAATTAAGTCATACCTCTCCATTACAAAAGCAGAAGATTACGGCCACAAGGAGACCCTGCAGAGACACAAAACAAATGCTTAAGAAAACGCACTAAAAGTAAAACCATTAGAAAGAGTTTTGCTATCAGAAATTAACTGAAAAGTGGCATGGAATTTTAACTCATAATTCAGACTTTTTTCCTCACAATTATGAGTTTATATACAAATAGTGTTTATATACAAATCTAAATAGTAAGATATAAACTCTGTATGAACTGCAAGAAAAAAGTTAGAATTGTGAAATAATCCATACATGCATTTTAAATGAGACTTGACAACTAGCTGAAAATAAAAGATGTTTAAGTTTTTTTTATGTAAGGGATAATCAACGGTTTGCCGTGCATTAAAATTTTTTACATGGACAACCTTGGGCGGTTGCCTCCGTGAAGTTCATTTTAAATTCTTCAATGCACGGCAAGCCGTTGAATATCCCTTACATAAAAAAAACCTTAAACATCTTTAATTTTCAGCTAGTTGCCAAATCTCTTAAAAAAACTATATAGATATTAAACAAAATAATTAAAATAACACTAAAACTTCAATGACAAGCGAAAATAAAATAAAAATAGACAGGAAAAAAATTCCAATTATGTGTAGAATGTCTATAGACTTTTGGTGTTTTAATTAAATAACTAGATAAAAAAAGTTTGTCAAGACAAATTTAAGTTGGCTTGAGAAAGCTGGACCAGAAAGTTAAAAAAGTTTTACTGTTTTAAATATGTTTGACGATTTTCAGTCTGCAAATAGTCTGAAGTTTAAAGTAGTTTTAAAATCTTAAAGTTTGATATATATACAGTGGGTACGGAAAGTATTCAGACCCCCTTAAATGTTTGACTCTTTGTTATATTGCAGCCATTTGCTGAAATCATTTAAGTTAATTTTTTTCCTCGTTAATGTACACACAGCACTCCATATTGACAGAAAAACACAGAATTGTTGACATGTTTGCAGATTTATTAAAAAGGAAAAACTGAAATGTCACATGGTCCTAAGTATTCAGACCCTTTGCTGTGACACTCATATATTTAACTCAGGTGCTGTCCATTTCTTCTGATCATCCTTGAGATGGTTCTACACCTTCATTTGAGTCCAGCTGTGTTTGATTATACTGATTGGACTTGATTAGGAAAGCCACACACCTGTCTATACAAGACCTTACAGCTCACAGTGGATGTCAGAGCAAATGAGAATCATGAGGTCAAAGGAACTGCCTGAAGAGCTCAGAGACAGAATTGTGGCAAGGCACAGATCTGGCCAAGGTTACAAAAAAATTTCTACTGCACTTAAGGTTTCTAAGAGCACAGTGGCCTCCATAATCCTTAAATGGAAGACGTTTGGGACGACCAGAACCCTTCCTAGAGCTATCGGGGGAGAAGAGCCTTGGTGAGAGAGGTAAAGAAGAACCCAAAGATCACTGTGGCTGAGCTCTAGAGATGCAGTCGGGAGATTCTAATGTAATTAACATGTTTCTAATATGACTAGCATGTTATTAGCATGTTAGCAAGTTGACATTCTCAATTATGAATAAATTAATTAATGAACCTGTTGATGATAGTTTTGAGTTTATTTGTGATGCTAGAAGTGGAAGGTGAGGCACACAGCAATATTCAAAATATTAATAAAAACTTCGGGAGCTGTCGGATTGAAAACGTGACATGTGTGCTGTTGAAAAAACCACAGAACAAGATGAACATGACAGCGCCATGGCGACTTGGACTATCGAGAAAGAGGATGAACTCGTTCAACTTTGGCAAGAACAGCGAGCGCTATATGATGTATCGATAGGTGATTGATCACCTATTGTTTGCTACAGCTATTGCTAGCTATAGTGGTGGCCAACAGTGATGCGCGGGTTGATCCAAAATGAGCGGTTACCCGCGGTTACGAGTCATCCAA
This sequence comes from Garra rufa, assembly GCF_049309525.1. Taxonomy (NCBI): domain Eukaryota; kingdom Metazoa; phylum Chordata; class Actinopteri; order Cypriniformes; family Cyprinidae; genus Garra; species Garra rufa. The sequence continues at coordinate 41,426,022 of NC_133378.1, forward strand.
AAATATTTCTAATGATATTCGGGTTGCGGTCGGTCGGGTCGTTTGAAATAAAGATGCCAATTTAACTAGTAATTTATATAGTGTGTGACGAGCGCCCCGAGCTTCAATCAGACCGACGGCTTGGTCGAACCCTTCAATCAGACCCTGAAGCAGATGTTGAGGAGAGTGGCAGCCGAAGATCGACGCGACTGGGACCTGATGTTACCATATGTCCTGTTTGGAATCCGAGAGGTCCCCCAAGCTTCCACTGGCTTTACTCCGTTTGAGCTGTTGTTTGGCCGTCAACCCCGCGGACTCCTTGATGTGGCCAGAGAAGCCTGGGAGCGGCAGCCGGCACCACTACGCTCCGTAGTCGAGCACGTCAGGAGTACGAGGGAGAGAATTGAAAGAGTCATGCCATTAGTCCGGGAACACCTCACCAAAGCTCAACAGGCTCAGCAGCGCCAATACAACCGAAAGGTCCAACCACGGGAGTTCCAACCGGGCGACCATGTCATGGTCCTGATCCCCAACGCTGCCTGCAAGTTCCTGGCCACTTGGCAAGGCCCCTATACCATCGTGGAAAGGATTGGACCTGTCACTTACCGGGTGCGCCAACCGGGAAAACGGAGAGAGGAGCAACTGTACCATATCAACTTACTGAAAAAGTGGACGGGGAACCGGGACCAGGTAGCCACCCTCGTCACCTCGACTCCCGTGGTTGTCAATATGAACCCCTTGCTGACGCCTGTTCAGAAGACTGAGCTGCAACACCTGGTCGGCCTAGGGAGGGCCCGGTACATCTCCACCCTCGACCTGACCAAAGGCTACTGGCAGGTACCACTGACCGAAAGCGCAAAACCAAAGACCGCCTTTTCGACCCCCAGTGGCCATTGGCAATACCGGACCCTCCCCTTCGGCTTACATGGAGCTCCAGCCACGTTCCAACGGATGATGGATGTCCTACTCCGCCCCCATCAGTCTTACGCCGCCGCCTACCTCGAATGACGTAGTCATCCATTCTGAGCATTGGGAGGACCATCTGGACCGTCTGCGGAGGGCGCTGACAGAGTTACGAAGGGCTGGACTCACCGCCAACCCCCGCAAATGTCATCTGGCCCTCTCCGAAGCAAAGTACCTGGGGTTTCAAGTCGGCAGAGGGTTGATTAAACCTCAGGAAAAGAAGGTAGAGGCAGTCCGTTCAGCGCCACAGCCCACTACAAAGTCCCAGGTACGAGCCTTTTTGGGGTTGGCGGGATACTACCGCTGCTTCATCCCCAACTTCTCCTCCCTCGCTGCCCCCCTGTCAGACCTAACCAGAAAGGGACAGACCCCAGAAGCTGAGACGGCCTTTTTAGAAGTCAAGCGGGCCCTAACGTCAGAACCCGTATTACGTGCCCCAGACTTTAACTGTCCCTTTCTGTTACAGACCGATGGGTCCGACACAGGACTGGGGGCCGTCCTGTCTCAGGTCCTCGAGGGGGAAGAGCATCCGGTCCTGTACATTAGTCGAAAGCTGACCCCTCCCGAGAAGAAGTATGCGGCCGTCGAGAAGGAAGCTCTGGCTGTGAAAAGGAAAAGGAAAGGAAGTGAGGTGAGGCCAAGTATGGTGACCCATACTAGGAATTTGTGCTCTGCATTTAACCCATCCAAGTGCACACACACAGTAGTGAACACACACACACACCGTGAACACACACCCGGAGCAGTGGGCAGCCATTGCTGCGGCGCCCGGGGAGCAGTTGGGGGATCGGTGCCTTGCTCAAGGGACTCACCTCAGCCGTGGTATTGAGGGTGGAGAGAGTGCTGTACATTCACTCCCCCCACCTACAATCCCTGCCGGACCTGAGAATCGAACCTGCAACCTTTGGATTACAAGTCCAACTCTCTAACCATTAGGCCACGGCTGCCCATCCAATGGAAGTGGGCGATCCTGGAGTTGCGCTACTATCTTCTGGGCAGAAAGTTCACCCTCCTAACAGACCATGCACCCTTCCAATGGATGGCAAAGGCTAAGGAGACTAATGCCAGGGTGACCCGTTGGTTTCTCGCACTCCAGGATTTCCACTTCACCGTGCAACACCGAGCCGGAGCTGCCAACGCCAACGCAGACGGCCTCTCCAGAATTTGGTTAGCTTTCGCAGGTCTGGCAGGGGTCACTCCCCACCCACCCCCTATATCTCCCCTATTGTCCCCTTATATCTCCCGCAGGGCCAGGACAACGCTTGGGGGGGAGAGTGTGACGAGCGCCCCGAGCTTCAATCCGCGTCGCCCTGGAAACACACACAGATCAGCTGCGCTTCCCCATCACCGGCTGATCGATCACAGCTGTTTCCACTCCGGCCGCGGCCAGATAAGCCGTGTGCGCCACACATTTGGTGAGACCTCTCCGCGGAGCACAGACTAATGTTTGTTTTCCGTCTTCCTCTCCAGAGAGCAGCGTGTGACCGATCAGCCCGCACGAGCACGGACCCGCCTAGCACTCGGAGATTGCACAAGACTCACGGAGCACCGCACGCTATTTCCCCTTCCACCTCAGCACGTCTTCAAATTGTTAATAAATTCCACCCTCCGGGGCTCTCACTCACACAGCCACCCTTGTTGCGTGATTTTTCACCCGCTCACAAGTACTAGACACAATTTTCTATGAAATACACAGACCTACACTTTACTGGCTGAATAATATTTATCTTTTGAATGTTAAGCGTTATTAACTGTTGAATAATTGCTGACGCGGGACACAATGCCAGATTTCCCAACACGTTGAACTGAGCAATGCCATTGTACCATTTTAATAGACTACTTTTAAACGCATATAGCTCATAAATGTCAGCTTTATGTATTTTCTGAGAGGGGGTGGGATTTTTGTTGGGAAAGTCCGGTGAGAGCCAGATTAGACTGGATAAACACATCTTAATTGTTAAGAAAATGGTATTCCTAATAAATGTCTCCAATATTTGATTATGATTATGTCCAATGCTTCTCTTTCTTTTTGGAATTATTAGACACATTTCACTATGTCTTTTCAAATGCCTAGGTCTGTTTAATTTCCTTAATTATACAATTTCTAGCACTATTTTTAAACGTTTATTCAAGCAATAATATATAAATTATCTCATGTATATGCTTCTTTAAAACCAGGGATTAAAAACGATTCCAAGTAAAAACAGTATTTTTTCTTCATATTTCCAGAGAGCGAAACGAACGAAATTAAACATTACTTAATAAATTCAAGGCACTATAATTTCCCTATTCATTTGACACAACTATTATAGCTATACCAATATAAAACAATATTATTTTGTCATATTCGTGATTCCTGAACTTATATATGAAAACTTTGTTTTGAAGTGCATTCGTTATGTTTGTATAAGACAATTTGTTAACCTAGCCTATTAAGTTGATTTAATATTCTTGATAATTTCTATAAGAAGTTAAAAGTTAAGAAAAAAAAATAGCTTGTAGTCTATATATATTTAGGGCTATAGGCTAATCTTTTTCTTAACTTTTATAACACTGTAGATCGAAATAAAATAATTCTTGATCATATTTAACATCGGAGAATTACTGACATGATTTAGAGTACTTCGAAAATGAAACTATTTAAATCTGTATAAAGGAAAGACAAAATAAATCACAACAAGAGCAATCTGTATTTTTCTTGTAATCAAGAACATTTCTTTTGACAAAATTACCCAAATAATGCAGAATGTTTGACAGTGAACGCATCTCCACCGCAGCCGCATATAATCGCTGGTGTCAGTCGCAAATATGAAACATGCGGGTCAGGATATTCTTTTTTTTTTTTTGCGGTCCGAGGCGGGCGGGTTAGTTGAAAACGTCAGTCGGGTTCGGGTTCTTTTTACATTGACCCGCGCATCACTGGTGGCCAACTAGCCCCCTCGACGTGCATAATACTACATTAAAACATAAATTACAATGCTGTACAGTGCTGTAGCATTGCAGTTCCAATGTCTTTAATGCTTGTTAGCGCTGCTGTAAAGGTGAAGTTTTGTGAAGTATTGTCAAGTGTACAGTCGTGGCCAAAAGTTTTGAGAATTACCTAAATATTGGAAATTGGAAAAGTTGCTGCTTAAGTTTTTATAATAGCAATTTGCATATACTCCAGAATGTTATGAAGAGTGATCAGATGAATAGCATAGTCCTTCTTTGCCATGAAAATTAACTTAATCCCGAAAAAAACTTTCCACTGCATTTCATTGCTGTCATTAAAGGAGCTGCTGAGATCATTTCAGTAATCGCCTTGTTAACTCAGGTGAGAATGTTGAAGAGCACAAAGCTGGAGATCATTATGTCAGGCTGATTGGGTTCGAATGGCAGACTTGACATGTTAAAAGGAGGGTGATGCTTGAAATCATTGTTTTCCATTGTTAACCATGGTGACCTGCAAAGAAACGCGTGCAGCCATCATTGCGTTGCATAAAAATGGCTTCACAGGCAAAGATATTGTGGCTACTAAGATTGCACCTAAATCAACAATTGAAAGGATCATCAAGAACTTCAAGGAAAGAGGTTCAATTCTTGTTAAGAAGGTTTCAGGGCGTCCAAGAAAGTCCAGCAAGCGCCAGGATGGTCTCCTAAAGAGGATTGAGCTGCGGGATCGGAGTGCCACCAGTGCAGAGCTTGCTCAGGAATGGCAGCAGGCAGGTGTGAGCGCATCTGACGCACAGTGAGGCCAAGACTTTTGGAAGATGGCCTGGTGTCAAGAAGGGCAGCAAAGAAGCCACTTCTCTCCAAAAAAAACATCAGGGACAGATTGATCTTCTGCAAGAAGTATGGCGAATGGACTGCTGAGGACTGGGGCAAAGTCATATTCTCAGATGAAGCCTCTTTCCGATTGTTTGGGGCATCTGGATAAAGGCTCTGGTAAAGCATCCTGAGACCATTCATGTGTGGGGTTGCTTCTCATCCAAGGGAGTGGGCTCACTCACAAAAACACAGCCATGAATAAAGAATGGTACCAAAACACCCTCCAACAGCAACTTCTTCCAACAATCCAACAACAGTTTGGTGAAGAACAATGCATTTTCCAGCACGATGGAGCACCGTGCCATAAGGCAAAAGTGATAACTAAGTGGTTTGGGGACCAAAACGTTGAAATTTTGGGTCCATGGCCTGGAAACTCCCCAGATCTTAAAACTTGTGGTCAATCCTCAAGAGGCGGGTGGACAAACAAAAACCCACTAATTATGACAAACTCCAAGAAGTGATTATGAAAGAATGGGTTGCTATCAGTCAGGATTTGGCCCAGAAGTTGATTGAGAGCATGCCCAGTCGAATTGCAGAGGTCCTGAAAAAGAAGGGCCAACACTGCAAATACTGACTCTTTGCATAAATGTCATGTAATTGTCGATAAAAGCCTTTGAAACGTATGAAGTGCTTGTAATTATATTTCAGTACATCACAGAAACAACTGAAACAAAGATCTCAAAGCAGTTTAGCAGCAAACTTTGTGAAAACTAATATTTGTGTCATTCTCAAAACTTTTGGCCACGACTGTACACACGCAAGGGTGATCAGATGGTTCCTGCATGTGTAGCAAAGTGTCACGGCTCATATTTTTTATATGCAGTAATGAGATACACAGAGAGCAGTTATATTTAACAGTACATACACAGTATATTATATTATATAGCCTTCCTCTCAGAATGTGATTGCCTCGGAAATCGGCAGGTTTCAAAATCGTAAAAAAAGTCACTCGTGACGTGTACGTGGCCATACGGTCTTCCGACTATTCGAATTCGCACTGTGTACGGCCGCCTTAAAAGAACACTACTAGTCATGCAGATCTAAAAAAAAAAAAATGGGGGTCCTATTATGCTCCTTTACAAAGTCTTTATTCTGTTATTGGGGTGTACTTGAACATGCTCTCATGCTTAGTTGTTTGAAAAACGCATTATTTTTCACATTATTTAGATTATTATAATAGCTTTCTCCCCAGGCTAGCACAAACGGCTCGATTAGTTCGGGGTTCCACCTTCCGCAAAACCAAATGTATTGTGATTGGTCAGCAGTCCCACTGCGTTGTGATTGGCACACAGTGTAGACCGCGTTCCGCCCTGCTGCGCCCCTTCCCAAAGCAGCAAACTAGATTAAAGTGATTCTTACGTTTTAAATATGGATATTTTTTTTTACAAAAACACATCTGATTGCTAAAGGAGGCTTTTACCGACCGCCCCGGGGCCATGTGAGGCACTTTTTTTTTTACTATGGATCGACGTATTTTCAGACTATGCTGTTCTATGAGTGCCAGAATTGATTTAATATAACTCAGATTGCATTCGTCTGAAAGAAGGAAATCATATACACCTAGGATGCATGAAGGGTGAGTAAATACGCTATTGTTTATCCTATCGTCAGCATGCGAGATCGCTGATACGTGACATTATCATTATTGTGCTAATGTATTTAATTATTTGCATGCCCGAAACCATAAGGCTGGTGAAGTTATCTACACTGTATGATGAATAAATATCTTACCACACACTGCACGTCTAGGCGCGGCTCCGACGCGACCACGGATGATCACTAGTCAATGTTGGTGTTTACATCAGCTGCGGATCTGCGTGTCTTTGGACCCTCTGTTCAACACACGTGAACGGCGCGGCTTCAGCACGGCTACCGGAGCAGTTCGTGGACCCTTTAGTTAAAGCTGTGTTTAAATGAGCCGACCTACAGCCTGCTGTAGCATCCCAAAAGCGGCTGTCCTTAGTACATGGGTAAAGTTAGGCGAATCCCCCACCCGCCAACGAATTGAATTTCAGTAGGCGGGATACCGCGTTGTGACATCATTCGTCATCATTCGAGTCGTTTTGCTGTAGTTCTTGAAAAGGGATTTTTTAAAACTAAATATCTCCGTTTGGAGTGGACTTTGAGATTTGTAACTTTGTATATGTTTTTTATGCCCAAACATACACACCACACACTGGCTAAAGTTCAAAAAGTGAAAAAGCATAATAGCACCCCTTTAATAAAACACTTCAAATGCAAAAACAGTGCTTTAGTGCTGGAGATATTACTACTGCAGGGTAAAGTGCTTGAGCAGGCGTTTATTTAATTAGTTACAGAAACAAAGCGCTGATGCTCATTTCCTCTCAGGCTGGATTCACATCTCTAATGAGTTTTTGACCAATTGCAGCGATTACCTGGAAATGCGCGAAGAGGTTCATGAAGAGCTCGTAGACGGCCCGAGAGATGCGTCCACTGGGCTCCAGTGGCACCAGGATGAACTGAACGCCCAGCAGAGGAACCAGGATGATGGTGGCACGCACCGCCTTCATGTAGATGTTGGTCTCGGTCTGGTGAGTGACCCGCAGTTTGGTGATCAACACACGCACGATGTTCAGCAGGAAGAACAGGTTCACCTGTCGCTCAGAGAGAGATCAGTCAGATTACACTGATGCACAGACAGATGAGGAAGATGATGATGATGAAGCTCACCAGCAGAGCAACGTGTATGGGGCCGTGTGTGATGTACAGCAGGGACGTGTTCATGACCCAACACCTGGAGGAAACATGAAGCATATTTCAGGATTAAAAAGAGAACATTTAGATGTTCAGAGTTGAGTTTCAGTGTGGAATGCACCTGTCATCGTGGAACAGCAGACGGGCCACAGCATGCAACACAGCAGGAATCACAGGGAAACCTGAAAAACACAGACACATGATGTCTATGATTCTCCTGAATGAGTTTAAACAAATACATAGGCAGTGAAAACAACTACTAATCATTGAGTGTTTTGCATTGAGTGCGTTAGACATAGATATATATACATAGATACCGCATTTGACTGCTCCAAGCACGTAGATGCGTCCGCCATATTGCTGCGGTCCACTTGGCGTCATTCGCCATACTGTCGGTTCGCAGACCAACGGCTGTGCAGGACTGTGGCATTTAGAATATTCAGTGATTGCTATGGTGAATGACATAGATCTATGGGTGAATGACGTCAAGTTGACCGCTGCGAAATGGCCGACAGCTTACGTATAATGGCCATAGACTGTAAAAAAGATGGACAACGCGTCTCCGCTTCTTTCCACTATAGAAAAGTGAAGCCAAAACAACTCAATATGGCCGCTACCATCTTGGGGGAAATTACGTCATTTGGAGCCAGAGCATGCGCAGTAGAGGTTCGTTTGGAGCCAGAGTCTGCGCAGTAGAGTCGTGAGGCGGAGCCGCGGTGTCAAAATCCCGCCCAAACTCCCGCAGACCCAATCGCACGATCACAATCATGACACCACACCCCGTTTTTATAGCATCAAATAACTACTTAAAAGCGAACTTATTAGAAAAAACCAACACCTGAAATCAGCATTATAAGAACTACCTCACACGATGGAAATCATCTTTGGAAAAAATTTATTTGAAGTGTATTTCGATTGTTTAGTTTGGCTCACATCCCATTAGATTACATGGAGAGGGCGGGGTTTATGACCTATACTGCAGCCAGCCACCGGAGGGCGATCGAAAACTTTTGCTAGTAACATGACAATCATGCTAGAATCATGCTAAAAACATGCTAGTAACTTGCTAATCATGCTAATGACACTCTAGTAACATATTAATCGTGCTAGCAATATGCTAGTAACTTGCTAATCATGCTAGAATCATGCTAGCAACTTGCTGATAACATGTTTTCTATCTAATCTTTAAAAGCACTTCAAACTTCAAACTACTTCAAACCGAAAACCTTCAAACTTCTAGGTTTTAAAACTTTTGTTAAAAGGGTTATCGGACGCAAAACTCACTATTCCATGTTGTTTGAACATTAATGTGTGTTGTCAGTTTGTGTACACAACGACCCTACAATGACAAAAATACACCCGGTGGTATTTATTTAATCTTTAAAAGTAATATCCCCTTTTTAAAATCAGATCATTCTTAGCTTCTTGTTGGTGTGACGACCCACAGACAGAGGCCCCTCCCACGATAGTAGATTGACATGAGCACCTTACCTTAGCCCCGCCCTCACTGAGCTGAAAGAGTCCGACTCCGATCGCCATTGTGTCGACTCAGGTGAAGAGGAAGCTCTGATTGAGGTGTTCTTTTGTTGGATGTAATAATGAACACAGCAGTCGTCATTTACTCCCAACATCTGAGCTGCCGAAGACGCAGAGGATAACGTTACCTTCGTTTTTAAAAGGAAAGCACCGATCCCGATCTACATATGCGTCTATGTTCGTGCAAATTGTTCGTGATGCAGCTTCACCCACAGCAGAAGTGAGTATAAGGGGTTTTTTATGCATCTTTGCGAATGGCCTTTCTTAATAATGTGCTTGTTTGCAAGTTTCGCCGCTTAAACGCAGCTAAAGTAAACATTACGGCTCATAATCCCACATCAGAGAGGGGCGGGGCGGGCAGAGCTCATTTGCATTTAAAGGAACCATGCAATAAAATGAGCTGATTTTTTGCAGAGCTGATTTTGACAAGGTAAAAGGGTGTTTTTTACACCACTATTGAGAATTTTTAACCAAAGTATATTATAAACTTTGCATTTGACCCTAAAGAATCATATGAACTTGTGGAAAATGGGCATCCGATGACCCCTTTAACTTCCTGTTTTAGCTTTCTCAAGCCAACTTCAAAGTTTGTTTTGACAAACCGTTTTATCTAGTTTGTAAATATTATTCCGTGAACCATATAACACATTAATTCACGTTTATTCATAAAGACACAAATGCAGTGTCAGATTAAAGCCTGAAGGGAATGAAGGTGAATGTGGGGATGAGTTATTGGGATGAGTATCAGTACGTACCCCAGCCGAGGACGTAATACCAGCCCAGCTGCTGTTCGCCCACAAACACAGCCACAATGATGAGCGTGTGCAGGTAGATCCCCTCACACAGCATCCAGAAATAATTGCAGCAGGATGTGTACTGCATGATACTGGCCAGCAGCTTACAGCCGATCTGAGACTGAACATCAACAACAACAACATCAGATCACTGCGCTTCAGAGCAACGCTTTACAGGCTGTTTGTCTCCTAAATAATCCAATACCCTTACATAAATATTTTAAAATGTTTGTACATACACACATATAAAAGTAATGTATGCTGTCTGAGGGAAATATATTAAACCGCTGAAATTAATAATTGCTTCCAAAATCAGAGTAAGAATAGAATTTGTAGCTGATTATTTTACGCACACAAGGAATTTGTCACAGCTACTGAATATTAAATAAAATTATTTCTATTTTTTAAATATTTATAATGCCATTGTACTAAATCAAATAGTTTAAATGTTAAAAATGTAACAAACTATTATATATTTTTTTAATTTTATTATTCATACATATGGTATTTTTACACACACAAGGAGTCATGGTGATTGATTATTAAATCTTATTAAAAAAATTTGTAATTGTACTAAACATTTGTAATAAATAAAGTTTAAGCTATTTCAGTAAATTTAGCAAACAAAAAATGTTTGAAATAAAACTGAAATAAAATAAGTTGAAACATTTTTTCAGTTAACATAAATTTAATTTCAAATAACTTTTTCAATGGTTTTAGTTTTACTTTTAAATCCAAATTGCATTGATATAACACTCCAATTTGTAATTAATTAAAAAAATTTTTTATCTGTACATATAAATAAATAAATAAATAAATAAAGTATAATGTATATATATGCACTTGCCGAGTCTGTTCTGGTCTGCTGTTGTCCAACGACGAAATAGAGCCAGCCGATGGTGGCGAACGAGTTGAAGATGAAGGAGGTGAACATGTTTTTATGAAGAGTGATTCGCTGGCAGCTCAAACACCTGCAGACACCAACCATTCACTCATATACATGAAAATATAAAATAATATAAATATAAAATACAAAATTTATAATATAAAATATAAAATGTCCTTCACGAATACAGAACGCATGTGGGAAATACGATTCATCAACTGTTTTGCAATACATTTGAAACATCTGCTGCTGTCTCAAGTGTCATTAGAGGCCAATTACTGAAGGTGCAAAGGCACTTGTTGAAACTGTTGGCTTTCTTAATTTTCATCTTCCGTTACCGCTCTTGAGTCTATGTCAGCCAATAGAACCAGTTGCGGGAAAGTTGTGAAATTTGGCATACTAATAGAGGGCAATCTCAACACTTACCATAGCAAGTTTGGAGTCTCTAACTCAAACTCTCTAGCGCCACCACTTGTCCAAACTTTCACTCATGTTTATGCTAGTAACTTTTGAACCATAAGGCACAAAATGAGTCCTTGGCTCATGCTGAGTTGAATGAAGTCTAAAAATCATAAGTTTTGTTTCCTTTTTTTAATTGTTTGAAAAAAAAATACTTTTTTGAACTCATCCTAGACGGTTTGTCTGATTTTCGCCAAAATTGGCTCAGATCATCTTCAGACAATGCAGGCAAAAAGTTATGGAATTTATGTTGATTAGTCAAACCGTTCTAGAATAACGTGCGAACGAATTTATAAAGAAGCTATAAAGAATTAATTGAAAATGTTAATAACTTTTGTTTTCATTAGCCTATTGTAATGGTCTTGCTATATTCCTTGGATAATAATTATGCCATAATTGGATGAATTTCCTGTCTACTATTTCGATTAATGTTGAAAACCTACTTTTTTATACTCCTCCTAGACCGTTGGTCCAATTTTCACCAAAATTGGCTCAGACCATCTTCAGACCATGCTGGCAAAATGTTATGGAATTCAAGTTGATTAGTAAAGCCGTTCTCAAATAACGCTCGAACGAATTCTACGAAAAGCACACAAAAATGTATGTGAGGCTATATCACCGCAACGGTTTGGCATATTAAGACCAAACTTGGTGTGTGTTATAACAAGCATGACCTGAGGTTACCTGCAGTGTTTCGGCGCAGTGCCGCCTAGTGGTTAAGAGATATGAAAAATGACTATTTTTGCTTATAACTTCTCAATGGTTTGGCCAAAAATCACAAGACTCTTTAGATTTGGTGCACCATGCTGAGTCGAACCATACCCAATTTTTCCTTGTCAGCTATTTTGGGTGTCGGCTATCTTGAATTTTGTTGTAAAATGCTATATTTTACGAACACATTGACATATTGTTACGAAACTCTGTATGGCCTGACAATACTCAAAAAGTTTGAATGCAGCGCCACCTTGTGGTCAAAAGTTGAAAATGGAAAATGCTAATAACTTTTGTTTTCATTAGCCTATTATAACAGTCTTGCTATATTCCTTGGATAATGCCGAAAACACTGATACCAATTATGCCATAATTGGAAGAACTTCCTGTCTGCCATTTCGATTAATGTTGGAAACCTACTTTTTTCAAACTCCTCCTAGACCGTTGGTCCAATTTTCACCAAATTTGACTGATTATCTTTAGATGCCAAAATGTCGAAGTGCACCGGAGGCTGTATCTCTGCAAAGCTTTGACATATTAACACCAAATTTTGTATGTGCCATTGTCACCTCACATTAGCCACACCACATTGATTTGATAACAGCGCCATCTATTGGTTAAGAGTAATAAACCATTTATTAACCAATTGAAATAGGCCTTGGGTCATGCCGACAACATTGATGCCAATTCAAGGATTCAAGGATTATACCATAGATGGCCAAACTTCCTGTCCGCCATATTGATTTATGTAGAAAACCTAATTTTTCGAACTCGTCCTAGACCGGTTGACCAGTCTCAACATTAACCATATCAAGTTTGGAGTGTCTAACTCAAACTCTCTAGTGCCACCACTTGTCCAAAGTTTTACTTTCTTTATGCCAATAACTATTGAATTGTAAGGCATAAAATCTAAATTCTTTTTTTCTCTGAATCCTTGGGTCATGCCGAGTCGAATGAATTCCTAAAACCTCTTCCTAGACGATTTGTCTGATTTTCACCAAAATTGGCTCAGATCATCTTCAGACCATGCTGGCAAAAAAAAAAAAGTTATGGAATTCAAGTTGATTAGTCAAACCGTTCTCGAAAAACGTGCAAACAAATTCTATGAAAAACGGATGTGTATAAAAATGGATGTGAGGATATATCTCCACAACGGTTTGGCGTATTGAGACCAAACTTGGTGTGTGTTATAACAAGCATGACCTGAGTCTACCTGCAGTGTTTTGACGCAGTGCCACCTAGTCGTCAGGAGATATGAAAAATTACTATTTTTGCTTATAACTTTACAATGGTTTGGACAAAAATCACAAAACTCTTTAGATTCGGTGCACCATGCCAAGTCAAACCATACCCAATTTTCCCATGTCAGCTATTTTGGGTGTCAGCCATCTTGAATTTTGTTGTAAAATGCTATATTTTACGAACACTTTGACGTATCATTACGAAACTCAGTATGTGTCTTCGGTACAATGCCCTGACAGTACTCAAAAAGTTTGGAGGCAGCGCCACCTTGTGGACAAAAACTTCTATTTTGATTAACCTATTGTAATGGTCCTGCTATATTCCTTGGAATAATGCCGAAAACATAACTGATACCAATTATGCCATAATTGGATGTTATCAATCTACTTTTTCAAACTCCTCCTGAGGCTGTATCTCTGCAAAGCTTTGACATATTAAAACCACATTTGGTATGTGCCATTGTCACCTCACACTCATCACACTGCATCAATTTGATAACAGCGCCACCTATTGGTTAAGAGTAATGGTTGGGTCATGCCGACAACATTGATGCCAATTTTACCACAGTTGGCCAAACTTCCTGTCTGCCGTAGAAAACCTACTTTTTCTAACTCTTCCCAGTCCGTTCATCATTTTGTCAGATCATGCTACTGTGCTGACAAAATGTTATGAATTTCATGTTGATAGATGAAACAGTTTTCGTACAGCACTGCTACAGATTTTAGGCTTGATGCCAAAATGACTGATGCTTTATCTCTGCAAAGCTTTAACATAATAACACCTAACTTTGTGTGTGCCTTTGTCACTTCACACCAAATACACCACATCGATTTAATAACAGCACCACCTGTTGGTCAAAAGTGATAAGCCATTAAACATTGACAGAAACATCTTGATGTGTTTGTTTTTCTGACATACTTAAAGTATGAGAAGATGCAGATGGAGATGAGCAGCGATATGATGGACAGGACGTGTCCCACCATCGCCAGATAGTACATCACAAATGTGAGCTGCGGGAGAAAGCAGACACACACACACACACACACACACACAGATGTTAGGACAGGATTATGAATGACTGATTTAATGTGTAAAAGTCTAGCTCTGACCTTGAGTTTCTGCTTAGTGTAAGTGGAGCACTGCGTGTAATTGGACCACAGACGGTTGCTTTCCGGGTGACGAAACCAGTGACCGTCTGAGTCGCACACTTTGGTCACTTTCTCTGATGGAGTAAAATGAGAAATGTGAGCCGTCAAATTCCGTCAGTCAAGTCATGAAGCAATTTAACAACCATTAGTTAAAAGTTTAATTTAATTAAAAATTAATACATAAAATACAATTTTTAGAGCAGTAGAAATTTGTTTTACCCCCCCCCCCCAAATACAATTATTATTATTAGCTTTTTTCATTTTAATGGTTAAATTAAACACTACATTTATTTATTTTTTCTAAATTGTCCATTTAAGTTAATTTAATTTAATGTAATAAAAATGAATAAATAAAACGTATATTTTAGGGCCCTGGAAATCAGTTTTATTAATTTTTTTCAAATTCCATTTCCATTTTTCCATTTTATTATTTCCCAAAATTATTATTTTTTTATTTTTATTTGAATAGTTCAATTGCGTGTTATTAATCAAATAGCATGTCTAATTAATTGAAATCATGAAACAATTTAACATTTATTAAAAATATAATTTAATTTAGTTAAATAAAGAATAAATAAATAAAATGTAAATTTTTAGGGCCCTAGAAATCAGTTTAATTTACCCCCCCAAAGTCCATTTACATTTTTCCATTTAATTTCCCCAAATTATTATTAATATTATTAATATTATTATTTATTTCATATTAATGGTTAAATTAAGTGTTATTAATAAAAAAACATATCTAATTAACTGAAATCATGAAACAATTTAACAACAATTAGTTAGAAGTTAAATTTAATTTAGGGCCCTAGAAATCAGTTTTGATTTTATTTTTTCAAAATTACATATTAACATTACAAAATTTTCATTTTATCCCCCCCCCCCCCCCAAATTATTAATATTATTATTATTCATTTTAATGGTTAAATTAAGTGTTAGTAATAAAAAAAGCATGTCTAATTAATTGAAATTTGTATTATTTATTTAAATAACAATTTAATTTTAATAATCTAAAAGCATGTCTAACCAATTTAATTAAAAAAAGAAACATTTTGATATTATTGTTTATTATTATTTATTAATTTTAGTTTTTCCAATTTTAATTTTTAATTTTAACAATTCCTTTCATTTCTTTGGCAAAAATGCACTGCACAACAGTCGTTAACTGTGTAAATTAAAACATATGCTTATGTATGTATGTATGTATGTATGTATGTATGTATACATATATGTATGTATGTGTGTATATATATATATATATATATACATATATATATATATACACATATATATATGATTTAATTTTACACAGTAAACGTCTGTTGTGCAGTGCATTTTTGCCAAAGAAATGAAAGGAATTGTTAAAAAAAATAAAAATTAGAATTGTAAAAGTTAAAATTATTATTAATAATTTAATAATAT
>NC_133378.1:41442183-41476929 GCF_049309525.1 Garra rufa
ACAGACATATATATATATAGATAGATGATAGATAGACAGACAGACAGACAGACAGACATATATATATAGATAGATGATAGATAGACAGACAGACAGACAGACAGACAGACAGACAGACAGACAGACATATATATATAGATAGATGATAGATAGACAGACAGACAGACAGACAGACAGACATATATATATATAGATAGATGATAGACAGATAGATAGACAGACAGACAGACAGACAGACATATATATATAGATAGATGATAGATAGATAGATAGATAGATAGATAGACAGACAGACAGACAGACAGACAGACAGACAGACAGACAGACAGACAGACAGACAGACATATATATAGATAGATGATAGACAGATAGATAGACAGACAGACAGACAAACAGACAAACAGACAGATATATATATATAGATAGATGATAGATAGATAGATAGACAGACAGACAGACAGACAGACAGACAGACATATATATAGATAGATGATAGACAGACAGACAGACAGACATATATATAGATAGATGATAGATAGATAGACAGACAGACAGACAGACAGACAGACAGACATATATATAGATAGATGATAGACAGATAGATAGACAGACAGACAGACAGACAGACAGACAGACAGACAGACAGACAGACAAACAGACAAACAGACAGACAGACATATATATAGATAGACAGACAGACAGACAGACAGACAGACAGACAGACAGACAGACAGACAGACAGACAGACAGACAGACAGACAGACAGACATATATATAGATAGATGACAGACAGACAGACAGACAGACAGACAGACAGACATATATATATATAGATAGATGATAGATAGACAGACAGACAGACAGACATATATATATATATAGATAGATGATAGATAGACAGACAGACAGACAGACAGACAGACAGACAGACAGACATATATATATATAGATAGATGATAGATAGATAGATAGATAGACAGACAGACAGACAGACAGACAGACAGACAGACAGACAGACATACATATATATATATAGATAGATAGACGATAGATAGATGATAGACAGATAGATAGACAGACAGACAGACAGACAGACAGACATATATATATATTAGGGGTGGAACGGTACATGTATTCGTTTCGAACCGAATCGGTACGGGGGTCACGGTTCGGTGCATGAATTTAAACGGAGAATACACGGTATGAAAATAAAAAAAAAACTTGCCTGCAAAATAATTAATGTAATGCGGAACTACTGTTAGATACGCGGGTTCTTTAGGGACAGCTAATATTTAGCCCCGCTTTAGCTCTGAAGCTCTGATTGGCGTCGATGCAGCCGAGCTCCGCCTATGTATGCGGTCTATCAGAGCCCGTCTACATTCTCTGGCACTCTGCAATTTTTTGTCAGCTCGACGGTCCATCATTGTGGTCCAGGGATTTCCTGAACTTTATGATTTGTCAAGCCCCCATTATTTTGACGCTAATAGAAGAAACAATGCATGGAGACGCATAGGCTTGGAGCTAGAGCGCAGCTGATGGTTGCTTAGAAACGGCAGACGCTTCCGGAGCGCAAGCGCTCGAGCGCTTTGTTGATCAGGAAGAAAGCGGCGCGCCTAGCGTTTTTCACGCGTTTTTAGGCGCGACATGTGAACTGCCCCTTAGATCGCAAGTTTGGGAAAACTTCGCTTTTCCAGTCAGTTACAGTAGTACAGGCGAGAGAGTGGTGGAAAAGACGAGGACTGTGTGTTGCCGTTGTTCAGCGGTTGTTGGGTATGTGAGTGGAAATACATCTAATTGCCTTCTGCATTTTTGTTTTGCTTTTCCCTCCACTGTACCGAAATCATACCGAACCGTGACGTCTGAATCGAGGTACGAACCGAACCGTGACTTCTGTGAACCGTTCCACCCCTAATATATATATGAATAGATAGACGATAGATAGATGATAGATAGATAGACAGACAGACAGACAGACAGACAGACAGACAGACAGACAGACATATATATATATATATAGATAGATGATAGATAGACAGACAGACAGACAGACAGACAGACAGACAGACAGACAGACATATATATATATAGATAGATAGACGATAGATAGATGATAGACAGACAGACAGACAGACAGACAGACAGACAGACAGACAGACAGACATATATAGATAGATGATAGACAGATAGATAGACAGACAGACAGACAGACAGACAGACAGACATATATATAGATAGATGATAGATATATAGATAGATGATAGATATATAGACAGACAGACAGACAGACAGACAGACATATATATACACAGACAGACAGACAGACAGACAGACAGACAGACAGACACATATATATATATATATATATATATAGATAGATGATAGACAGATAGATAGACAGACAGACAGACAGACAGACAGACATATATATAGATAGATGATAGATATATAGACAGACAGACAGACAGACATATATATATATAGATAGACAGACAGACAGACAGACAGACAGACATATATATATATATAGATAGATGATAGACAGATAGATAGACAGACAGACAGACAGACAGACAGACAGACATATATATATATAGATAGATGATAGATAGACAGACAGACAGACAGACAGACAGACAGACAGACATATATATATATATAGATAGATGATAGACAGACAGACAGACAGACAGACATATATATATATATAGATAGATGATAGATAGATAGACAGACAGACAGACAGACAGACAGACAGACATATATATATATATAGATAGATGATAGATAGATAGATAGACAGACAGACAGACAGACAGACAGACAGACAGACAGACAGACAGACAGACATATATATATATATAGATAGATAGACGAAAGATAGATGATAGACAGATAGATAGACAGACAGACAGACAGACAGACAGACAGACAGACAGACATATATAGATAGATGATAGACAGATAGATAGACAGACAGACAGACAGACAGATAGATACAGTAGATAGATAGATAGATAGATAGATAGATAGATAGATAGATAGATAGATAGATAGATAGATAGATAGATAGATAGATACAGTAGATAGATAGATAGATAGATAGATAGATAGATAGATAGATAGATAGATAGATAGATAGATAGATAGATAGATAGATAGATAGATAGATAGATAGACAAACAGACAGATATATATATAGGTAGACAGATCAAGCCAATTCAACAAAATACTATATTGATATTTTTAAAAAGAACAAAGACTAGACAAGTGTCTGACCCGGGTCGCTGCGGGGCGGTTCGTATATGATCTTCAGGTAACACTCGAACTGGGCCGAGAGGATCTGCTCACGCGTCATGCTCAGATCAGAAGAGGATGCTGGGATATCGCTCACCTGCTCCGCTGACATCATCGCCACCACCAGCCCTTCCTCACCGACACATAGCTGCAGCAGAAAACACCAATACAATTTACACATTTTAAATAATAAAATGTTTTTCAGTTTTAGCATTAGTAATTCTACTAATTTAATCAATCTGGGTAATCTTGTGTGATTTTGTAATTAATTCTATTATTTATTGTTGTAGTAACTTAAAAACTTAAATTTAGTTAAACTTAAAATAAAATAAAATGTATCTAATGTAATATTTATTTTTTAGCTAGTTACCAAAGCAACATCATATTTCTTTGGTGTAACTTGAAGTACTAAAATAACTTATTAAAATTATTATTATTATAAAAATATATATAACTTTTTTTAAATATATATTTTTCGGTATTTATTACTTATTTATGAATTAAGGTTAATAAATGAGAGCTTGTAAAGTGTTTAAATTATGTTTTGCAACTATACTATATATTATTATTTCATATAAGTAGATTTATTATTAAATTATTACTTTATTACTAAATGTACAATTATATGTAGTATTAAATATCTAAAATATAACAACTTATTATTAATAAATATACTTTTAAACAACTTTATTTTTTTAGTTCTATAATTTATTTCTATTTCATAACACACATATGTAAACACACACACACACACACACACACACACACACACACACACACACACACACACACACACACACACACACACACACACACACAAACACAAACACAAACACACACACATGTTGGGTTTACATGTTTTATGGGGACATTCCATAGGCGTAATGGTTTTTATACTGTACAAACCGTACTTTCTATCGCCCTACACCTACCCTACACCTAAACCTAGCCCTCACAGGAGATTGTGCATACTTTTACTTCATCAAAAAAACTCATTGTGCATGATTTATAAGCCTGTTTCCTCATGGGGACCTGAGAAATGTCCCCACAATGTCAAAATCTACTGGTATTCCTATCCTTGTGGGGACATTTGGTCCCCACAACGTGATGAATACCAGGTACACACACACACACACACACACACACACACACACACACCTGTGCGTCCAGCAGTGTTATGAGCAGCAGCAGGACTGACGGGTTTCTTGTCATGATGATCTGATGGTGGCGCTAGAGAGCATCTGTGTCTATGGCAAAACAAAACAAAAAAATAGCATTTTAATACTGCTAACAAACATAAAATATTATAATAAACTAGATTAAAAAAAAGTTTGTAGAGACAAACTTTAGGTTGGCTTGAGAAAGCCTAGCTTGAAAGTTTAAAGCAGCCGCAAAAGCTTAAAGTTTTGAACGTCATAGATAGATTAGATGATTAGCATGTTGCTAACATGATTAGAATGTAGTTAGCATGATTCTAACATTTTTTCTAGCATGTTTAGTATGTTTCTAGCATGATTAGCAAGTTACTAGCATGTCATTAGCAAGTTTCTAGCATGATTAGCAAGTTGTTAGCATTTTGCTAGCATGTTTCTAGCATAATTAATGTTATTTGTCATTATCAAGTTGCTAGCATTTTCTAAAATGATTAGCAAGTTACTAGCATGTCATTAGCATGTTTCTAACATGTTTAACAAGTTGTTAGCAGGTTTTCTAACATGTTTCTATCATGATTAGTAAATTGCTAGCATGTTTTCTAGGCTGACTAGCAAGTTGCTAGCATGTTTCTAACATGTTTCTAGCATGATTAGCAAGTTGCTAGCATGTTTCTAACATGATTAGCAAGTTGATAACATGTTTCTAGTCTGACTAGCAAGTTGCTAACATGTTTCTAACATGATAAACAAGTTTCTAGCCTGACTAGCAAGTTGCTAACATGTTTCTAACATGATAAACAAGTTTCTAGCCTGACTAGCAAGTAGCTAACATGTTTCTAACATGATTAGCCAGTTGTTAGCATGTTTCTAGCCTGACTAGCAAGTTGATAACATGTTTCTAACATGATTAGCCAGTTGTTAGCATGTTTTCTAACATGTTTCTAGCCTAACTAGCAAGTTGCTAACATGTTTCTAACATGATTAGCCAGTTGTTAGCACGTTTCTAGCCTGACTAGCAAGTTGCTAACATGTTTCTAACATGATTAGCCAGTTGTTAGCATGTTTCTAACATATATCTGCTAATCATGCTAGAAACATGCTAGCAACTTGCTAGTCATGCTACAAAACAGGCTAGCAAATTGCTAATCATGTTAGAAACATGCTAACGACTTGTTAATCTTGCTAGCAACATAATAGTAACTTGCTTATCATGCTAAAATGTGCTAACAACTTGATAATCAAGCTAGCAACTTGCTAATCATGTTTTCAACTTGCCAATCATGCTAGAAACAAGCAAGCAACTTGCTAATCATGCTAGACACATGTTATCAACTTGGTAGACATGCTAATCATAGACACATGCTAAAAACTCGCTGATCATGCTAGCATCATGCTAACAACTTGCGAATCATGCTAGAAACGTGCTAGCAACATGCTAGTCATGTTAGTCATTCTAGAAATATGCTATATATCAAACATTAAGCTTTTAAAACTACTTTAAACTTCAAACTATTTCAGACTGAAAACCCTCAAACTTAAAACTTGGAAATCTTTTTCAACTTTTTAAACTTCGTAAACTTTTTTTTAACCGTTCAAACTTTTTAAAACTTTCCAGTCCCGCTTTCTCAAGCCAACTTCAAAGTTCGTCTTGACAAACGTTTTTTTAATCTAGTTCTAATTGCTAGATAGTTAAATAGATTAGAAATATTAGAATGTTAGTTTGAATGGATTAGAAATAGTTGATAGAAGGGAAGCTTGATTGAGTCTCAAGGGATTCTGGCAGTTTAAATTTGAATTTTGACAGTTGGAATTTGAATAGTGTTGACTCATTTGAACATTCCCTCAATGAAAGTCTATGGGATTATTATGATTTTTAATCTTTAATTTTACGAAAACTATAAGTCGGATCAGTCTGAAAAGATAAAGCACACTAAGTGAGATCAGTCTGAAGAGCTGGGCTGAGTTTGGAGCTTCTAACTTGATAGCTCTTGGAGTAGCAGCATTCAGAAATTTAGTCTAAGAAGAATAACAATAATAAAAAGCTTAGTATAGTAGTATAGTGCAAATTTTTTTTTAAAATAATAATAATAATAATAATATTTCCAGCTCCAGAGCAGCCAATGCTTTGACGTCTGTAGAATTGAGTGAATCTGTAAGTGTAGTCTGTTACTGATTACAAATGACAGAAATAGATAGTAATGGATTACATTCCACATTTTAAGTTATATAGATTACTTTTAGATTACTTTTGCCCTAGTTTATCATATTGAGCACTGTTGAGCACGGGACGTTCATGAGAACACGCTTGTTTATTTAGTGAGAGGATGTCGCTCTCAGTCTATAAACACAGCGGTCAAAGCCCTACGGCCGCAGATTCACACCACACACCAATAAACGTCTTCAGCTTCCACCAAAGAAAGAAATGTATATATTTCTGTAATAAACTACTGTTTACCCAGGAGTCGCTCATAACAATAATAACGTCACTGTTTGTCCAGTTCGATTGTGTTTGCAGTGAAAGAAAGGAAACACGTGGAGTGGATTATTATCAGCTGCCTTTTTGTAATAAATGTGGGTCAAATTACTAGACTATTTAAGCTACAGGACAGAATGGGCAGTGGGTAGTTGGTTGGTTGCTGTGTGTGTGTTATTTGGGCTGTGTGAAGCGTTTGAGTTAGCGTCTCGAGGGGCAGAAACGAGTGTTTGTGAACATTATACAGCCTGTCTTTCCCATGAGTTTAAGGTCAAAGGTCACGGTCATGAGAAACATCCACTGCACAAACGTCCCAGGATCTTTAATTACTGCAGTAAACCACCAGAGGATGCATGTTTTTTTTTTTTTAGCATCACAAGAATGACATGTAACTAATAACTGTTTATAAATATGATCAAATGTTTGATATATAAATAATATAACAAGATGTTAAAACATTTCGAAACACTAGTATTAAATTTTAAATAATATTTATATAGATAATATATTTAAAAATCAAAAACTTCTCAGTGTATATTTAATCTTTAAATATGAAAATATTTAAATAGTATTATTTGAATATTAAATATTTTAAATATATTTAAATAAATATTCAATGACGTCTGACTGTAGATCTTAAGTTAAAAGCTACTGCAAGTTGATTAGCAAGTTGCTAGCATGTTTCTAACATGATTAGCAAGTTTCTAGCATGTTTCTAACACGATTAGCAAGTTGTCAACATGTTGCTAGCAAGTTTCTAACATAATTAACATGTTACTTACATTATTATTAGCATGTCATTAGCAAGTTGCTAACATGTTTCTAGCATGATTAGCAAGTTTCTAACATTTTTCCAACATGATTAGCAAGTTGCTAGCATGTTTCTAGTATGATTAGCAAGTTGTTAGCATGTTGCTAGCACATTTCTAACATAATTAACATGTTACTTATATTATTAGCATGTCTTTAGCAAGTTGCTAGCATGTTTCTAGCATGATTAGCAAGTTATTAGCATGTTGTTAGCATGTTTCTAGTATGATTAGCAAGTTACTAGCATGTCATTAGCATGTTTCTAGCATGATTAACAAGTTTCTAGCATGTTTCTAACAAGATTAGCAAGTTGTCAACATGTTGCTAGCAAGTTTCTAACATAATTAACATGTTACTTACATTATTATTAGCATGTCATTAGCAAGTTGCTAACATGTTTCTAGCATGATTAGCAAGTTTCTAACATTTTTCCAACATGATTAGCAAGTTGCTAGCATGTTTCTAGTATGATTAGCAAGTTGCAAGTTTCTAGCATGTTTCTAGTATGATTAGCAAGTTGTTAGCATGTTGCTAGCACGTTTCTAACATAATTAACATGCTACTTATATTATTAGCATGTCTTTAGCAAGTTGCTAGCATGTTTCTAGCATGATTAGCAAGTTATTAGCATGTTGTTAGCATGTTTCTAGTATGATTAGCAAGTTACTAGCATGTCATTAGCATGTTTCTAACATGATTAGCAAGTTGCTAGCACATTTGTAATGTTTATATCACGATAAGTTGCTACCATGTTTCCAGCGTGTTTCTAGCATGGCTAGCAAGTTGCTAGCACGTTTCTAACATGTTTTAACAAGTTGATAGCACGTTTCTAACATGATTAGCAAGTTGCTAACATGTTTCTAGCATGATTAGCAAGTTGCTAACATGTTTCTAGCATGATTAGCAGGTTTCTAGCAAATTTCTAACATGTAACTAATAATTGCTTATAAATGGAGAAATATTATCAAATACATACGTTTGATGTAAAAAGATTTTATTAAATAATATAACAAAAAGTTGTTAGAAATCACTAGCGTTACATTTCGAAACACTAGCATCAAATTTTAAATAATATTTATTAGGGATGCACCGGTTGACCGGCCATAAATCGAAACCGGCCGGTTTTTGCATCTAACGCGCGATCGGCAACCGGCCGGTTTTCGTTTTTATCCCGGCCGGTTTTTTTCCGGAAGTGTGTACGCGGGCCGCGGCATTCGATTCATTCAGAAACATGTCACTTGTGTGGCGTTTTTTCGAAATCTGTGAGCAGGACGTGAAGATTGCAATCTGCAATGTCTGCAAAGGACAGCCGCTTTTCTGTGCTCGCTGAAGTTGCGCAAGCGTACCTGTCCTCGCCCTGCACAAGCGCAGACAGCGAACGTTTGTTCAGCTCAGCTTCTCACGTGACAGATGAAAAAAGAAACAGACTCACTTGTGACAAAGCTGAGATGCTTATTTTTGTAAAAAGCATTACTTTACTTTTGAAAAGCCAAAAATAAAAGTCTGTTCTGTTAAGAATGATTATTATTATTTTACATTAAAATGCCTGTTGGCTTGCTGTTTTACTTTACTAAAAGCATGTTTTACTTATTAAACTGTATTTACTTTCATATTTTTTTATTTATTATTTAATTTCAGATGTCAGATGCTATTGATTCAATAGCCAAAGCCAGATTGGCCTGTTAAATACTAAATAAACATGTTGTTTATGTTGTTTACTTGCATAACTTCTTGTTTTTGAAAAAATCGGAAATCGGTATCGGAATCGGCCAGCTTGCTTGTAAAAAATCGGTATCGGAATCGGCCATGAAAAATCATGATCGGTGCATCCCTAATATTTATGTAAATAATGCCGCTCGTCGTATTTTTAATGTTTAAATATGAAATTTAAATTTAAATAGTATTATTTGAATATTACATTTATTTAAATACATGTATATAAATATTAAATGACGTCTGACTGTAGATCTTAAGAAGTGAAAAGCTTCTGGTTCCTCATGGAGAAAGTTATTTCAGTTCTGAGGAGCAACAGGAAGCAGAAAGAGAAGAGAGGCCTGACTTCCTGTGCTGTCTGTGAGTTTCCGTCCTGCTCCGTAACACGAGGATAAAAATAAGCCATTGTTGCACCTGCACAAAACAGACGAAACCGACAAAACACCTCCAAACACCTCAGTGTCCACTAGAGACGGACGATCGCTCCGAATCAAACCCTCACTCAATCCAGAGGAGATTCCAGAAAACAGGACCATGATGTTGATATTACAGAGTCGAACCGCCGCCAAAACCTGATCAAACGCAATCCTGAGAAACTCTGGCGGATCATTTTACATTCAGGCTCATTATTCAAATGCCTGATGGATGACAAACCTGAAGAGAAACAGCTGATCACGTGCACATCATCTACAATCATACATGTGTGTGAGTTCATGTGTGTGTGTGTGTGTGTGATACGTCCTTAGTCAAAGATTATAAGCTTTTTTTATTTTCCCATTGCTGAATCCAAAAATAACAGTGTATGACTGGAGGAGAGCCAGAAAACTACAACGCAGAGAGAAAGAGACCAAACACACACACACACACACACACACACACACACACACACACACACACACACACACACACACACACACACACACAACAGTACTTCATTACCTGACACATCAAATATTGAAACTATTTTTACATAAAACAAGCTAGAATGGTCATACAATGTCAGTAGAAAATGTGGTGCTGCCTGTGCTTGCTGGGGCATTGTGAGTGGTTGTTAGAGCATTGTTGGGGTGTTCTGCGTTGTCAGGGTGTTTTGGGTGGTTGCTGGGGTGTTGTCAGGGTGTTCTGGGTTGTTGTTAGGACGTTGTTGGGGTGTTCTGTGTTGTCAGCGTGTTTTAGGTGGTTGCTTGTGCATTGTTAGGGTGTTGTGAGTGGTTGTTAGAGCGTTGTTGGGGTGTTCTGCGTTGTCAGGGTGTTTTGGGTGGTTGCTGGGGAATTTTCAGGGTGTTCTGGGTTGTTGTTAGGGCGTTGTTGGGGTGTTCTGTGTTGTCAGCATGTTTTAGGTGGTTACTGGGGCGTTGTGAGTGGTCGTTAGGGCGTTGTTGGGGTGTTCTGTGTTGTCAGGGTGTTCTAGGTGGTTGCTGGGGCATTGTTAGGGTGTTATGAGTGGTTGATAGGTATTCTGAATGGTAGGGTGTTTTAGGTGGTTGCTGGGGCGTTGTTAGGGTGTTGTGAGTGGTTGTTAGAGCGTTGTTGGGGTGTTCTGCGTTGTCAGGGTGTTTTGGGTGGTTGCTGGGGAATTTTCAGGGTGTTCTGGGTTGTTGTTAGGGCGTTGTTGGGGTGTTCTGTGTTGTCAGCATGTTTTAGGTGGTTACTGGGGTGTTGTGAGTGGTCGTTAGGGCGTTGTTGGGGTGTTCTGTGTTGTCAGGGTGTTCTAGGTGGTTGCTGGGGCATTGTTAGGGTGTTATGAGTGGTTGGTAGGTATTCTGAATGGTAGGGTGTTGTCAGGGTGTTTTAGGTGGTTGCTGGGGCGTTGTTAGGGTGTTGTGAGTGGTCGTTATAGCGTTGTTGGGGTGTTCTGCATTGTCAGGGTGTTATGAGTGGTTGCTGGGGCATTGTCAGGGTGTTCTGGGTTGTTGTTAGGGCATTGCTGGGGTGTTCTGCATTGCCAGGGTGTTTTAGGTGGGTTCTGGGGCATTTTAGGGTGTCCTGGGTGGTTGGTAGGACATTGGTGGAATGTTCTGGTGGGTGGTCGGGTGTTGTCAGGGTGTTTTGAGTGGTTGGTAGGCTGTTGTCAGGGTGTTCTGAGTGGTAGGGTGTTTTCTAGGTGTTCTCAGTGGTTGTTCTTGCAATGTCAGGGTGTTATGAGTGGTTGCTGGGGCATTGTCTAGATGTTCTAGGTGGTTGATGGGGCGTTGTTAGGGAGTTCTGTGTTGTCAGTGTGTTCTACATTGTCAAGATGTTCTGGGTGGTTGGTAGGGCATTGTCAGGGTATTCTGGGTGGTTAGTAGAATGTTCTGGTGGGTGGTAGGGCATTGTTGGGGTGTTCTGAGTGGGATTTTAGATTTGATTCTAAACTTTGAATCAAAATGTGTGTACATAAAATTAAAATGAAACTATAAAAGGTGCACATCTTTTGCATCAATAAAATGTGATCAGATTATGCTGGTTTCAATAGTTGGCCGTTCATTTGACATTAGAAAAATATAATGTACACCATTGCAATCGCAATATTTAGTGATTTAGCCTGAGATACAGGACATGCCATTATTTACTGTCTAGGGTCTGGATTGCAGTGGAAATCCCTACTGATTCTCTAGGATGGCGTTTGGATGCGGGACAGTGATCTGTTGAGCCAAATGAGAGACCTTGACCTGTTACAACTGTGAAATCTCCCTATATGGAGCAATCAAGGAAACACATCTGTAACATTCAGAATACAGCATGAATCAGCATCTAAACCGGACTGAGGTTTTTTTCCAAACGCTAGTGAGCTCCCCACATGAGCAGATGCATACACTGTAAAAAGTTTGCTGTAAATTTTACAGTAACTTACTGGCAGCTGGATGCCAGTAAGTTACTGTAAAAATGTTTACAGTATTAATACTGTAAGTGCATTTACAGTACTAAAAGGTCTTTACTGTAATTTCATTTACAGTATTTTTACTGTAATTTCATTTAAAGTATTTTTACTGTAATTTCATTTACAGTATTTTTACTGTAATTTCATTTACAGTGTTTTTACTGTATCTTCAATTACAGTATTTTTACTGTATTTTCAATTACAGTATCAGTACTATAGAGTTTATTTTCATTTATTTTAAACATTTTTTACCTGTAAAAACAATCCAATTAACCTACAGCACTGTAATTCAAGATTTTTACCACCCCAACCCCATAAAAATCACAATAACTCATAAGCATTAGTTCTGATAATATTCTTTTTAATTGTTGAACATTTTCTTTTTAAAAGTACAGAGACTTTGTATCATGGCAAACATACACATACTGAAAAGCAAAAATAAGTAAGTACACTACCAGTCATAAGTTTTTGAACACTAAGATTTTTTTAAAGTATTCTCTTCTGCTTACCAAGCCTGCATTAATTTGATCCAAATTTAATTTATTCCTTTGATCAAAGCTGAATTTTCAGCATCATTACTCGTCTTCAGTATCACATGATCCTTCAGAAATCATTCTAGTATGCTGATAAACATTATTTAATTTTTAGATTTTTCAGGATTCTTTGATGAATAGAAAGATATTATTTAGCAAGGATGATTTAAATTGATCAAAAGTGATAATAAAGACATTCATAATGTTACAAACTATTTCTGTTTCAGATAAATGCTGTTTATCTGAACTTTCTATTCATCAAAGAAACCTGAAAAAAAATGTACTCCACTGTTTTTAGCATTATAATAATTTCAGCAACATCATAATAATAGTTTTTGAGCAGACAATCAAATTATTAGAATGATTTCTGAAGGATCATGTGACTGCAGTAATGATGTTAAAAATTAAGGTTTGATCACAGCAATAAATTACATTTTAAAATATATTCAAAAAGAAAACAGTTATTTTAAATAATAAAAATGGTTCAAAAGTGTATTGTTTTTGCTGTACTTTGGACCAAATGAATGCAGGCTTAGTGAGCAGAAGAGACCTTCTTTAAAAACATTTAAAATCTTACTGTTCAAAAGCTTTGTCTGGTAGTGTAAATAAAATAAAATCATACAGTAAAAATGTGTTTGTGTTGTGTTAAATTTTAGTAGTTTTGAGTCAAAGTTGACAAGCTCTCTGATGAGAAACGGCAGAATGGGATTCAGGCTGATGCTTGTTGTTTGCACCCTCTTTCCAGAAGTCCATCTGATCTGTGACTGTCAATGCATTTGCTGCCACAAAGGTTGACTGTCTGAACAAACCTGCAAGCACAAGAAAAACAGTGTTTAAAGAATTTGCCTCAACTGTCAAACTTGGTGCTGTATGCATTTAAAAAAAAATAATGATATACTACATACGAACGCAGTAGTAAGAAAAAAAACTGAAGAAACTTTTTCTTGAAATTTTTTATAAAGAATTTTATGAATGGGTCAGTAAGTCACTGATTCTAGGTGTTTAAAAAAGGTAAATTCATTCAGTAATGAAACACTGCTGTGTGCAGAGATGCACAACATGGCTTTGTTAAGAACCGTTTTTACTAAATGGAGCAAAAAGACAATATTTTCTTCTTGATTTAAATCACTTAATATTACATTCTTGTTTATTGAATTTTGTTGCCCTGACACTTAGTAAAGTCTGCCACAGACCATGCTAAATGCTAACCAATCTGTTCATATAAACATTCTAAACAGGTGTGTGTTTCCTAGAAAGTCTGTGCATATAATAGGCCTACTATGATTAAAAATCTATATTTGTTGTTTTACAGTAACAATAATCTAAATTGACAGACAGTAAGATTGCTATTATGAATTTAAAGGTTACAGTAAGTTAAAGATACCTGAAGCAGCTGCATTTTGCTGTTTAAATGCTGGTTTAATAGAAATAATTTTAATGCGCATGCAAACTCAATCTTGATGGTAATAAAAACATTCCCAGGAAATAAATGCCTTACAAATGTGTACTTTAAATACAATATAACTTGCTTAGGATAAAAGCATCTGAAAAATGCATGAATGTAAATGCAATGTAAAACAAAATATGTTTTAGGTTACCTTATTCTGCATGTCTGTAAAATGGACAGCTGGCTGTATGATGATTCTGCCCCTGATGGTCAGCATCCAGTAAGTGCTTGGAGAAATCTCCTGTAACAGACAGTGTCACAACACCCTTTTAGTGTTACTATAGTTTATGATCAGAAAAGACAACTACTGTACAGTAATAAAATTTACATTTTTAATAAAATAAACATTTATAATATTTATTAGCAAAACTTGCTATATTAATATATTGCTAGCTCGTTACTCTCTTTAAAAAGTTAACCTGTTCTGCAAGTCAGTGGAGAACAGCAGCCTGTGACTAATTTGGCTAATTTAGTAACGTTAACATTAACTTAGTTAAATTGATGAAAGGGGAAGCTCACCTGTTGTTTGCACCGCGACGACGGCAATCACCAGAAAAGACTCTAATACACCTCCGATGCAGACGACATGACCACGAGAACACAAACTTGAAAATAAAACACAAAAGATGCAGTTAACCGCGGTGTTCAGTTTTACCTCAGTGTCTCATGTTAGCGCGCTGTTTATGTCACGTCTGTCACTGAAGGGACCGTCTATAAAGTTACATACGACATTCATACACACATTTCTTACTTAAACATCATTTGAAGAGAATTACCTTGCTAGCTATAAAGAGGCAGTGTTTAAAAGATATTATGCTGCTCTGTGACTAACGTTAAGTTTGTCAACTTCGGCTTACTGACATTATTAACTTACCAGTTCATGTTATCGTCGATACTATGGCAGTCATTCACAGAAGAAGATCCAAAATACACCTCCGCGCTCCGACGTTACAGACGACATCCAGACCAGAAACTTGAAAATAACAAACAAAAGAAGGGCTTGAAAATACAGTTTAAAATCTCCACAGAAACAGTGGTGTTGCTTAACGCACTTTACCTCAGTATTTCACCTCAGTTTGCTGTTAAGCTTGAGTAAGTGCTCGTCAGACGAACTAACTTGCATTAAAGGGCAGCCGAATATACAAACGTGTTTCTCAGTTTAAATAAAGTTTATTTCGACTAATATAGGTCACCTTAATTTACTCACCAGTCCATGTTTTCACCGTTATGGCGGCGCCCCGGCCGTCAGTCAGAAAAAAAAGGCTACCGACATGAAAAACACGATGAATATTGTTAGTTTGCTGTTAACAAGTGAAAACAATTTAAAATTGTTCAGTTTTTCATAAAACAGAAATAATATACTAACCTTTTTGTCGAGTTATTGATGCAACATTTCTCTTTTGTCCTTTTTACCGCCACTTCCTCTCAACAGGAGAAAAAAAAAATCTCCCTTGCCATTGGTCAATTTTTCGCGGGCAAGTTCACTACTGTAAACGGATTTACAGTAGTGGAGAATTACAGTAGTGATCATATATTTTCCCATAATCCTTTGCAGTTTACAGTAAAATACTGTATATACATTTTACAGTATCTTACTGTAGATATTACAGTAAAATACTGTTCAAATTACAAAAATCGGTTACAGTGTACTACTGTAATTCAAATCAAATGCGATTCACACAAAAAAATAATTCCAAAAGACACCTTACTAAGCATACTGCTAAATGATAAACACAATAGTCAAATAAGCATATAAATACACAGTACACAACAAAAACATTATGTAATTAGACTGAAAAAATTTAAAATTAACATTTTTAGACTAAATATTCTAGTATACATTAGTATTGAACTGTAGTTTCATCTTATGAAAGAATGTGTAACATTTCCTTAAAATTTGGCCAAAACAAGCCAGTATGATTAGAAACATGCTTATGATGCCTTAAAAGCTGTCCTATGTAGGATGCACTCTAGGTTTTGGAACAGAGCCACATTGTTAAGATAAAAATGTACATTTTATTCTTATAATGACTAGATATACACAAATGACACATTAGCAACCATGTTGCATTGCAATTTGCACCTCTTTAGAAATTACAAATATCTAGTTTGCTAGATTAAAGCCACAAAGTAAACTCACAAATTGAGTTCTTTCGAGGTTGCGAAAGCGATGGTGTAAAACACACAGACCCTATTAATACACCAAACAGCTGCCTGGCAGGGCAACATGTCCTAGCAGTGCAGGGTGGGCACTGTGCCTTACGACACCTGTGATGCCTTTTTAGTGCCCTTGAAAGTGCACATGGCTGAGATGTTCACTACAGACCCCTCAACACACACATGCACAGCCAGACTGACCACAAAATATTAGTGCAATACCAGCATGCTTCTTAATAATTAGAATATTAATAAGCCACATGGATATTGACTATATATTATTCTGATAGTCTAAAAAAAAATGCAGTCTGTATTTTAAAATATCAATTCTCTATTATTTCATAAAAGCACTGTTAATTGTATCATAGAACTTAAAACAAAGAAATAAGCATCTTATATTAATCGTTCTGTACCATTTACTAAATACATTCAGCTCGTTATTAAATTACTATTAGTTTTTCAACGAGTTAAGCACCACCAGAGATCTGACCAGCACGTTTTACAACTGATTTCAAAGTTGCTACGTTCATAAGACAACACAATTAAAGACTCAAATCAAGAATATAGAAAGAAAACCACACAATAAATGAGAAATAATGAAAGCAGGGAAGTTTTCGTACCGTTCCGGTGTGTGAGAGGCTCGTGTGTGTGTTTGGTCCTCATGAGCGTCTGACGATCTGCGGCTCTCTGAGGCGATCATAGGCGGCGCGTCTCCACCCCTGATACACGGATATAAACGCTAAATGAATCATCTGCTCTAATTATATTACATTTGTTTAATTATCAATATCAGGTATTTTATTTATTACAATTCAGTTGGTTGTTTGAAACAAATTATGTAAGTAGCCTGTTGGAGATTCACTGCAGTAGCTCGGGATGTTTGTACAACTGCGCCACTTGCTGTCAAAACACGGCCATTGGTGATAACCATATGCTTAAAATCAGTAATAAAGTTTCAAACTTAATCAAGTAATAGTAAAAAACCCACTAATCCCCACAGGGTTATTTTTTTCTTTTAAGAAACATTAAGAATACCACATGAAAGCATTACAGAGGTCTGTACAACTGAAATTGTATGTGTTTAATACGTAGATATAACTATAGATAAATGGATTAGTCTACAGCAGCGGTTTTAAAGATGTTTTCTTTGGATTGTTTGACTAAGGACTATTTGTCTTGGTGACAGGAGCTTCCAGTGCAGAGGAAAGTACTGTTATACCAAAATATAACCTCATTAATTTGTGTTTCCTGCTAGATAAATTTCACAAACATAAAAAATTGTCTCTAATTCTCCTTTTCTTTATTCAAAGTTGACGTAGACAATTGTATGGAACATTTCTAAACTCTGTTTTTCCTCTATATTAATCCTATTTGTCCTCTTAAGGTGTACATTTATAACCTTTTTTGTTACTTTAACAATTAACACATCCCTTACAAAATATTACACTTTTACTATAATAAAAAACATGGTTAATTTTTTGTTAAAATTTTTTAATCAAACGGATCTTAATCAAATGATTTGCAAACTCTTTCAGAAGTTCGGATCCTAATCAAATGATTCGCGAACCCGTTACGAAGTTATGATCTTAATCAAATGATTCACATTACGAAATCCCACTCTGAAACAAATGATTCGCGAACCTGTTACGAAGTTCGGATCTTAATCAAACGATTCCCGTTACGAAATCCCGCTCTGAATCAAATGATTCGTGAACCTGTTACGAAGTTCGGATCTTAATCAAACGATTCCCGTTATGAACTCCCGCTCTGAATCAAATGATTCACGAACGCGTTACGAAGTTCGGATCTTAATCAAATGATTCCCGTTACGAAATCCCGCTCTGAATCAAATGATTCGTGAACCTGTTACGAAGTTCGGATCTTAATCAAACGATTCCTGTTATGAACTCCCGCTCTGAATCAAATGATTCACGAACGCGTTACGAAGTTCGGATCTTAATCAAATGATTCCCGTTACGAAATCCCGCTCTGAATCAAATGATTCGTGAACCTGTTACGAAGTTCGGATCTTAATCAAACGATTCCTGTTATGAACTCCCGCTCTGAATCAAATGATTCACGAACGCGTTACGAAGTTCGGATCTTAATCAAATGATTCCCGTTACGAAATCCCGCTCTGAATCAAATGATTCGTGAACCTGTTACGAAGTTCGGATCTTAATCAAACGATTCCCGTTATGAACTCCCGCTCGGAATCAAATGATTCACGAACGCGTTACGAAGTTATGATCTTAATCAAATGATTCCCATTACGAAATCCCACTCTGAAACAAATGATTCGCGAACCTGTTACGAAGTTCGGATCTTAATCAAACGATTCCCGTTATGAAATCCCGCTCTGAATCAAATGATTCACGAATGCGTTACGAAGTTCGGATCTTAATCAAATGATTCCCGTTACGAAATCCCGCTCTGAATCAAATGATTCGTGAACCTGTTACGAAGTTCGGATCTTAATCAAACGATTCCCGTTATGAACTCCCGCTCTGAATCAAATGATTCACGAACGCGTTACGAAGTTCAGATCCTAATCAAATGATTCGCGAACCCGTTACGAAGTTATGATCTTAATCAAATGATTCCCATTACGAAATCCCACTCTGAATCAAATGATTCGCGAACAGGTTACGAAGTTCGGATCTTAATCAAATGATTCCCGTAACGAAATCCCGCTCTGAATCAAATGATTCGCGAACCTGTTACGAAGTTCGGATCTTAATCAAACGATTCCCGTTATGAACTCCCGCTCTGAATCAAATGATTCGCGAACCCGTTCCGAAGTTATGATCTTAATCAAATGATTCCCATTACGAAATCCCGCTCTGAATCAAATGATTTGCGAACCTGTTACGAAGTTCGGATCTTAATCAAACGATTCCCGTTATGAAATCCCGCTCTGAATCAAATGATTCACGAACGCGTTACGAAGTTCGGATCTTAATCAAATGATTCCCATTATGAACTCCCGCTCTGAATCAAATGATTCACGAACGCGTTACGAAGTTCGGATCTTAATCAAATGATTCCCGTTACGAAATCCCGCTCTGAATCAAATGATTCGCAAAACCATTATGAAGTTCGGATCTGAATCAAATGATTTGCAAACCCATTATGAAGTTCGGATCTGAATCAAATGATTCGCAAACCCATTATGAAGTTCGGATCTGAATCAAATGATTCGCAAACCCATCACGAAGTTCGGATCTGAATCAAATGATTTGCAAACCCATTATGAAGTTCGGATCTGAATCAAATGATTTGCAAACCCATCACGAAGTTCGGATCAGAATCAAATGATTTGCAAACCCATTATGAAGTTCGGATCTGAATCAAATGATTTGCAAACCCATTATGAAGTTCGGATCTGAATCAAATGATTCGCAAAATGAATATCTCTTTTGATCGGCTTTTGCTAGAGAATCGAGTTTGAATCAATTGGAGCAGTTCCAGCGTAAACGACTCACTCAGTTGAATCAGTTTGTCTGTTTGTCCGGTTTTTCGCGTCTTTAGCCATGTTTACACAAAACTAGCTCGCTAACTTTATGATATTAACTTATACAGTATAAGCGAAGTATGACGTTTACAAATAAAATATTAAAGTTTCATTCCAAAGATAACTGCTTTTCTTGTGGAAACATCCAACACAAATATAAGCTACAAACAAACACGACGAGCTGCAGCTCAAAAAACATGTTAGACGGAAACATTGTGCATTATGATAGAGTTTGCAGCTTAATTTACTATATTAAATACCATTGAAGTTTGATTTGTCAGTGTATTTTGTAGTGAATATTTGAGAAATGATTGTTTTATCTGATTGTAAGCCATATAGAGTGATTGTCAATGTAAAAAGAGCAAAAGGGAGAAGCAGATGAACACGAAATAGATACTTAGATGTTTTAAGAAGCATACACACACGTTTTTGTATAAAGCCACCCAAGTTCTCAAACATTTAACACACTCCAGACTTAATAAATATCAATCTCTAATATCTGTGAATTTCCGCAGGCTGTAAACATCCTCAATATCTTGCTGTGAGCGCGAAGTGACTCAAGTTTATATGGAAAATCTTTATTGGTTTGTGACTTCAGAGCGTTTGGTGTCGTTTGGTGTGTTTGTGGCTTGATTATTCTGTTCCTCTCAGACTTCAAATCAAAGCTGCTTTATGAGACAATTTCACATTTATTCACATGGATAGAGATATCAACACTATAAACACTGCTAATGAAGACCTTCTGCTCATTCACATTCAGTTTGTTGTGTTTATTCATCATCTGATGCCACATAGTGTATGAATGAAGCCGTAACAGCCATTAATGCAAACCCTAGCCTAATATATATATAAAGAAATTAACAATAGTTGACAAATAGATGTTAAACACTGAAAGTCATTGTTCAGATTTAGTGCATTGTGTAAAACCAAGTCATTCTACTGTTGGTTTATTATGTCGTTTATGTTATTTCCGTTCAGAAACCCTCAAAGCTTCATGCTGGCATCATATTAGGCATCTGTTCTGGTCATGTGACGTGTGTTAACTATATGAGAACTCACACACACACACAATTTTCCACTCTTTGGTTTTTCCTACCAGTAGCAGATGATTGTAATTGAGATACAAACAGTCTGATTAAGAAAAAAGCAATTTGTTTGTAACCTAAAATGAACCTAAAACAGTTTATAAGTCTTTTGATGTGTGACTGTTTTATTAAAGCCATGGCAGGATTATAGCAGATGAAAACTAAAACCATAAAAACAAGTCTGTTACTTGAAATAAACAAAAGTTACCTTCAAGAATCGGCTACAAACACATCTCTTCCATCTTTATTTGATGCTCTAACTCTAGCACTCTCTATTCTAATTCTATTCTTTAAAAAAACTTGTCCTTTTAGACTTATACTTGTTTTAACTGCTCGTTTTCTTAAAATAAAGATTTTGATTGCTTCCATTGTTTGTTTTTATGTCTAAATGCAAATGTAAAACTTGTACTGAAATAAGTTGAACTAAAACTTAAATAAAAAAAACCCTGATATTTAAAATAATAAAAAAAAAAATGACAAACAACAAAATTACTAAAACATTAACTAAACTTGAAATGAAAACAGAAAATATAGAAAAAAATAAATATTAATTAAATATATGACCCTGGATCACAAAACCAGTTATAAGGGTCATTTGTTTTTAAAATTAGGATTTATAAATAAATATAAATAAGCTTACTATTGATGTATGGTTTGTTGGATAGGTCAATATTTGGCCGAGATACAACTATTTAAAAATGTCTGGAATCTGAGGGTGCAAAAAAAAAAAAAAAAAAAAAGAAAAAGAAAGAAAGAAAAAAAAAAGAAAGAGAAAATCACCTTTAAAGTTGTCTAAATGAAGTTCTTTGCAATGCATTTTACTAATCAAAAGTTAAGTTTTGATATATTTACGGTAGGAAATTTACAAAATATACTCATGAAACATGATCTTTAGATAATATCATAATGATTTTGGCATAAAAGAAAACTCAAAAATTATACACTTTAAAAAATAATTGCAAAAGCATTCAACAAAATGACTAAAATTATAACTAAAATTATACCCAGTTTAAAAAATAAAGTTGCAAAAGCATGCAACAAAATGACTAAAACTTTAACTAAAATTATACACACTTTAAAAAATAAAATTGCAAAAACATGAAACAAAATGACTAAAATATTAAATAAAATGTATCTAAAATTATACACACTTAAAAAAAAAAAAAATTGTAAAAGCTTGCAACAAAATTACTAAAATATTAAATAAAATCAATCTAAAATTATACACTTTAAAAAATAAAATTGTAAAAGCATGCAACAAAATGACTAAAATTATAACTAATATTATACACACTTTAAAAATAATAATTGCAAAAGCATGCAACAAAATGACTAAAATTTTAAATAAAATTAATCTAAAATTCTACACTAAAAATAAAATTGCAAAAGCATGCAAGAAAATGACTAAAATTTTAAATAAAATTAATCTAAAATTATACACACTTAAAAAAAATTGTAAAAGCATGCAACAAAATAACTAAAATTATAACTAATATTATACAAACTTAAAAAAATAAAATTGCAAAAGCATGCAACAAAATTACTAAAATATTAAATAAAATTAATCTAAAATTATACACTAAAAATAAAATTGCAAAAGCATGCAACAAAACGACTAAAACTTTAAAATGCAACTAAAACAATATATGGGTCAAAAATGAAAAAGGGTTTAAGCATAAAAAAACAATGAGTTTAATATGGCTTTAAATAGTTTTCTGTTTAATTTAATTGCATTTTTGTTTTTAGAAAAAAAAAATCTCAAAATATTGAGAAAAATCACCTTTAAAGTTGTCCAAATAAAGTTCTTAGTAATGCATACTACTAATCAAAAATTAAGTTCTGATATATTTACAGTAGGAAATGTACAAATTATACTCATGGAACATGATCTTTGCTTAATATCCTAATGATTTTTGGCATAAATGAAAAATTGATCATTTTGACCCATACAATGTATTTTTAGTTATTGCTACAAAAGCTATTTAAGACTGGGTTTGTGGTCCAAAGTCACATATATCGTATAAGTCAGGAAAACTCACATTAATAGAGCAGATTCCAAAATATTTCACAATTTAGATTCTCTCTCTTAGATCTAAAGTGTGTGTATATGAATATGTGTGTGTGTGTGTGTGTGTGTGTGTGTGTGTGTGTGTGTGTGTGTGTGTGTGTGTGTGCTGATGCCCCCTGCAGGTCAGAGTTTATGAGGTCAGGCCTGTAATTGCTTTCAGTGGTTTGGCTCTGGGCACTGAGTGACCTTTGACCTGTCTCTATAGTCCATTCACTAGCATCACCACGGGTTTCAGCTTTTGAGTTAGAACTAGGTTAATAATAACCGGACTTTAACTTTTACACTGGCTGATGTGAATGGAGCAGTGTTTAGTGTGCACTAGTAAAACAGTTCATTTATGATCACCATATTATATACAGGATACCATGAGATATTTCAAATTAAATAATACCAAATCTGAAAAATAAGATTTTTAATGTCTCTTCTCTTCAAAGAGTTTGATTAAATAAACTGTAAAAATGTGAAATAATATTATTAATAAAAATAGCTGTTGTCTGGGTGAATATCTGTTAAGATGTAATGTATTTCTGTGACGAAGGCGGGATTTTCAGCATCATTACTGCAGTCTTTAGTGTCACATGAATGAAAAAATTATTATTATTTTTTTTGTTTTCTTCATGGTTTTCATAGAAATATTAGTAAGGTGGCAGTAAAACGGTTTATTTAAGATCACCATATTATATTCAGGATACCTTGAGATATTTCAAATCAAATAATACCACAATATTAGTTTGGAAGTTTAAAAAAAATCAGATTTTTTACAACGTCTCTTCTCTTCAAAGAGTCTCTTCTGCTCACCAAGGCTGACTTTGTTTGATCCTAAAAACTGTAAAAATGTGAAATATT
The DNA here is from genome assembly GCF_049309525.1 of Garra rufa. Lineage (NCBI taxonomy): Eukaryota > Metazoa > Chordata > Actinopteri > Cypriniformes > Cyprinidae > Garra > Garra rufa. Next base: position 41,466,138 of record NC_133378.1, read on the forward strand.
ATTATTAATAAAAATAGCTGTTGTCTGTGTGAATATCTGTTAAGATGTAATTTATTTCTGTGATGAACGCTGGATTTTCAGCATCATTACTGCAGTCTTCAGTGTCACATGATCCTTCAGAAATCATTCTAATATACTGATTTATAATAAAATGGTTAATTTATGATTATCATATTATATACAGGATAGTTTGAGATATTTCAAATCCAATAATACCACAATATTAGTTTGGTAGTTTCAATTTTAGTCATTTTGTTGCATGCTTTTGCAATTTTATTTTAGTTAAATTTTAGTTTCAATTTTAGTCATTTTGTTGCATGCTTTCGAAATTTTATTTTTTAAAGTGTGTATAATTGTAGTTAAATTTTAGTTTAAATTTTAGTCATTTTGTTGCATGCTTTCGCAATTTTATTTTTTAAAGTGTGTATAATTTTAGTTAAATTTTAGTTTAAATTTGAGTCATTTTGTTGCATGCTTTCACAATTTTATTTTTTAAAGTGTGTATAATTTTAGTTAAATTTTAGTTTAAATTTTAGTCATTTTGTTGCATGCTTTCACAATTTTATTTTTTTAAAGTGTGTATAATTGTAGTTAAATTTTAGTTTCAATTTTAGTCATTTTGTTGCATGCTTTCGCAATTTTATTTTAGTTAAATTTTAGTTTCAATTTTAGTCATTTTGTTGCATGCTTTCACAATTTTATTTTTTAAAGTGTGTATAATTGTAGTTAAATTTTAGTTTCAATTTTAGTCATTTTGTTGCATGCTTTCGCAATTTTATTTTTTAAAGTGTGTATAATTGTAGTTAAATTTTAGTTTCAATTTTAGTCATTTTGTTGCATGCTTTCGCAATTTTATTTTAGTTAAATTTTAGTTTAAATTTTAGTCATTTTGTTGCATGCTTTCACAATTTAATTTTTTAAAGTGTGTATAATTGTAGTTAAATTTTAGTTTCAATTTTAGTCATTTTGTTGCATGCTTTCGCAATTTTATTTTAGTTAAATTTTAGTTAAAATTTTAGTCATTTTGTTGCATGCTTTCACAATTTTATTTTTTAAAGTGTGTATAATTTTAGTTAAATTTTAGTTTAAATTTTAGTCATTTTGTTGCATGCTTTCGCAATTTTATTTTTTTAAAGTGTGTATAATTGTAGTTAAATTTTAGTTTAAATTTTAGTCATTTTGTTGCATGCTTTCGCAATTTTATTTTAGTTAAATTTTAGTTTCAATTTTAGTCATTTTGTTGCATGCTTTCGCAATTTTATTTTTTAAAGTGTGTATAATTGTAGTTAAATTTTAGTTTAAATTTTAGTCATTTTGTTGCATGCTTTCGCAATTTTATTTTAGTTAAATTTTAGTTTAAATTTTAGTCATTTTGTTGCATGCTTTCACAATTTTATTTTAGTTAAATTTTAGTTTCAATTTTAGTAATTTTGTTGCATGCTTTCACAATTTTATTTTTTAAAGTGTGTATAATTTTAGTTCAATTTTAGTTTAAATTTTAGTCATTTTGTTGCATGCTTTCGCAATTTTATTTTTAAAGTGTGTATAATTGTAGTTAAATTTTAGTTTCAATTTTAGTCATTTTGTTGCATGCTTTCGCAATTTTATTTTAGTTAAATTCTAGTTTAAATTTTAGTCATTTTGTTGCATGCTTTCGCAATTTTATTTTTTAAAGTGTGTATAATTGTAGTTAAATTTTAGTTTCAATTTTAGTCATTTTGTTGCATGCTTTTGCAGTTTTATTTTTTAAAGTGTGAAAAATCTTAGTTTAATTGCATAACTAAAATTATAAGTCAGATATGTTAAATTATAAAAATATTTCACAATTTTACAGTATTTTTGATCAAATAAAAACAGTTTTGCTGAGCATTAGAGTCAAAAACATTACATTGATTTCACATTGATTCCAAACTTACCATGATAAGCATCATGCGTCACGTCCAAAAAACTCCCACATACTCTTTCAAAGTGTTTATATTCTGTTCCTTCATAAGCTGATTAAATAACGTCCTGATGAGAACATAGGGTGGTCTGTGTGTGTGTGTGTGTGTGTGTGTGTGTGTGTGTGTGTGTGTGTGTTAAAATTGAAATCAGAGCCAGTGGCAGGAAGGCTACGTCCCACAGATAAGAGAGAGAGCAAGAGAAAGAGAGAGAGAAAGAGAAGGGTGTTCAAAGATAACTCATCTGTTGCTCTCTCACACACTCACACAGATCTGCATGATCCTCTCCATCCGACCGGATTCAGCTGCTCTTCTGGATTTAGTCACTACTGAAGATTCGGGACACTTTCGGGTCACAGCCGCTTCAGTCCATGAGGAGAGAAAGAGACAGAAACAGACAGAAGAGTTTATCAGCTTCATTCTGAAGGTCAGTGTGTGTTTGTACGAGTCACAGCACGTCTGTCTGCTCACTTTACTGACTAAAGCTTTTTTTTTTTTTTGTACTATTTTGCACATGCTTTTAGTGTTTTTTTTTGTACTTTCAAGCATTTAATTTTTTCTTAGAAGTTTCTGCTAAACTTTGAGTAACACAGAGAGACAAATGAGTTACTAGTTGTACAGTATGAGTATAGAGATATAAAATTATTATTATAAAACTGAGATCTTCATTTTGAAACTCTAACCATAACTAAAACATAATAAATGTTAACTATAAAAAGTTGAATCATTAAAAAAACAGCCAGTTGCTCAGATAACATTTTTTTTTTTTACTGAAAGTAGTAAAATAATTAAAACTAATAATAATAATAATAATAATAATAATAATAATAATAATAGTAATAATAATGACAAAAACATGCAACAAAATGACTAAAATTATAACTAAAATTAATCACACTTTAAAAAATAAAACTGCAAAAGCATACAACAAAATTACTAAAATTATAACTAAAATGAAACACACTTTAAAAAATAAAATTGCAAAAGCATGCACCAAAATGACTAAAATTATAACTAAAATTAATCACACTTTAAAAAATAAAACTGCAAAAGCATACAACAAAATGACTAAAATTATAACTAAAATGATACACACTTTAAAAAATAAAATTGCAAAAGCATGCACCAAAATGACTAAAATTACAACTTAAATTTAACTAAAATAATGCACACTTAAAAAAATAAAATTTAAATTATACACACTTTAAAAAATTAAATTGCAAAAAAATGCAACAAAATTACTAAACTTATAATTAAAATTAAACAAATTATACACATTAAAAAAATAAAATTGCAAAAGCATGCAACAAAATGACTGAAATTATAACTAAAATTAATCACACTTTAAAAAATAAAACTGCAAAAGCATGCAACAAAATGACTAAATTTATAACTAAAATGTAACTAAAATTATACACACTTTACAAAATAAAATTTGTGAAAGCATGCAAAAAAATGACTCAAATTATAACTAAAATAAAACAAAAAAATGTTTTAGAAAAATTATGCCAAAAATGTTATTTTTGAATATTCCCTTAACATTTGCACAATCAAGAAAAATGTTTTTAAACAACTAGATGTTTTAAACAGAAAACATTATTTTCATACCATACTGTATCATAATTATTTTCATGCATAATATCATACCAAAAGACATTTTATTCTTCAAAAACGTATTTGAAACCTTAAAAGTAGACACTTTACATAAAATCACTTTTGTAAATTTCTTTTGACGTGGACATCTTATCGCTTTGACCCATTTACATATAAAAACTAATTAAACATTACAAAATCATGCAATAAATTCAGTAAAACTTTAAAATGAAATTTCAAGCAAAATATGAAAATAAAATGTAATTCCAAAAACTATGTTAGTATATCAGTGATGCTGGAAAAACATCTTAGCATGAGAAGAGACTTTAGTAGAAGTCTCTATTTAGTCTCATTGCTGTCTATAAGAAACAGAAATAACCAAGATGTGAAGAGATCTCAGTAGATCTAGTTAAGTTTGACTTACTGTTTGAGCAGTTTCAGAGAAACACTAGATCTCATGTTAAAGTGAGTGAATGTTGCTGCTGGAGTTCAAAGTGAATGGGTTTGTTTGATGTGATTGGGCTGAACTGATGTGAACAGTGTGTTTGTGGTTTTCCATAAAGTTTCCAGAGAAGCGTGTTGCATTTGACACACAATCACCGACACGTGATCCAACTCTCTGCATCACACTGTCAGTTATCACACAATAAAACCAGTCTTAAGTAGCACGGGTATATTTGTAGCAATAACCAACAAATACATTGTATGGGTCAAAATGATACATTTTTCTTTTATGCCAAAAATCATTAGGATATTAAATAAAGATCATGTTCCATGGAGATATTTTGTAATTTTCCTACCATAAATATCTCAAAACTTAATTTTTGATTAGTAATATGCATTGCTAAGAACTTCATTTGGACAACTTTAAAGGTGTTTTTCTCAATATTTTGAAAAAAAATATTATTTTGCTCAGAAAAACAAAAATGCAATTAAATTAAACAGAAAACAATTTAAAGCACTTATTGTTTTTATGCTTAACCCCCTTTTTTTTTTTATCTTTGAACCATGTATAGTTTTAGTTGCATTTTAGTTATAATTTTATTCATTTTGTTGCATGCTTTTGCAATTTTATTTTTTAAAGTGTGTATAATTTTAGTTATAATTTTAGTCATTTTGGTGCATTAATTAAAAAAAATGATTATATAGTTTTTATTTTTTGTTTATTAGTTTTAGTTTTAGTTATTTTACAGGTATATTTGTAGCAAAATTTTTATATCAAAAATCTTTTATATCAAAAATCATTAGGATATTAAGTAAAGATCATGTTTCATGAAGATATTTTGTACATTTCCTACCGTAAATATATCAAAACTTAATTTTTGATTAGTAATATGCATTGCTAAGAACTTCTTTTGGACAACTTTAAAGGTGATTTTCTCAATATTTTGAGAAATATTTTTTGCTCAGAAAAACAAAAACAAAAATGCAATTAAATTAAACAGAATTACTTACTGTTTTTTATGCTTAAACCCTTTTTCATCTTTGTCCCATGTATAGTTTTAGTTGCATTTTAGTTAAAGTTTTAGTCAATTTGTTGCATGCTTTTGCTATTTTTTTTTTTAAGTGTGTATAATTTTAGTTATGATTTTAGTCATTTTTTTGCATGTTTTTGTCATTTTTTCTATGAAGATATTTTGTATATTTTCTACCATAATTATATCAAAACTTAATTTTTGATTACTTATATGCATTGCTAAGAACTTCATTTGGACAAATTTAAAGGCGATTTTCTTCTCCTCAGATTCTAGATTTTCAAATAGTTGTATCTCAGCCAAATGTTGTTCTATCATAACAAACCATTCATCAATGGAAAGCTTATTTACTGAATTTTATATCTCAGTTTCAGAAAATTGACCCTTATGACTAGTTTTGTGGTCTAACAGGGAAACATTCTCACGCTCTCTCAAACGGATGAACTAATGTTCATAATGAAATGTTTTTATTCCTGAAATGTTCTCAAAATGTTGCCACAAAAACATACACTGCTTCTCAAAAGTTTGGGATCAGTAAGATTTTTACTGCTTTTTAAAGGAGATTTTCTGCTCATCAAGGCTGTGTTTATGTGATTAAAGATATAGAAAAAATACTGTAATGTTGTAAAATGTTAATGCAATTTAAAATAGTGGGTTTCTATTTTAATATACTTCAAAATATAATTTATTCCTGTGACGCAAAGCTGAATTTTCAGCATCACTACTGCAGTCTTCAGCGTAACATGATCCTTCAGAAATCGTTCTAATATTCTGATTTATTATCTGTGTTGAAAACGTTTTTTAATATTTTTTTTCAGGATTCTTTCATAAATAAAACGTTAAAAAGAGCAGCATTTATTTTTTTAAATAGAACACTTTTGTAACACCTTGTTTAAAGTTTGGGGTCAGTAAATGTATTTTTTCTTTCTATTTGAAAGAAAATTAATACTTTCATTCAGCAAGGATGTGTTAAATTGATAAAAAGTGATAGCAAAGACTTAACTGTTCTGTTTAACTTTTTATTTAAAGAATCCCCAAAAAAGTATAACAGGTTCCAAAAAAAATTGGCAGCACAACTGTTTCCAACATTGAGGATAAAAGTAATAAATCAGAATATTAGAATCATTTTTGAAGGATCATGTGACGCTGAAGACTGCAGTAATGATGCTGAAAATTCAGCTTTGTATCACAGAAATAAATTGTATTATGAAGTAGATTAAAATAAAAAAATGTTATTTTGAATTGCAAAAACATTTCATGATATTACTTTTTTTTCAGTATTTTTAATCAAATAAATGGAGCTTTGATGAGCATAAGAGACTTAAAAAAAAAAAAAAACATTACAAATTTTACTGATCTCAAACTTTTGAACAGCAGTGTACATTTAAAAATTTTTTTTTTTTTATTAAAGAACAGAAGCCCAGTTAATAAAATGTGTTCTAAGAATGTTTTGCTAATTCCATTGAGTTATACAAAAAAAAATTATTTTGGAATATTCTCTAAATGTTCAAAAGGTTTAAAAAACGTTTTTTCTTGGTTATATGAACGTTCAGGGAACATTCCATTATATCATTTTGCAAGCATTATAGAAACGTTAGTTTTGAATGTTCTCTGAATGTTCTTAAACAAATAGTAACATTTAAAAAGCGTTTGATGAATGTCCAACCAAAACATTTCAGGAAAAAAAAAATGTTTAATGAACGTTGTATAATGGTTTTGTGCTAACATTTTGAGAAGACTCAGTTAAGAAAAATATGTTTTAGGAACATTTTGCTAATATTTCCACAAACGTAATTTTCTATTAACGTTAACATTGTATCGAACCCAGAACATCTTCTCTTTGTTCACATCTTGTAGAGATATATATAAATAAATAGAAGCTTCCCTTCTATCAACTATTTCTAATCCATTCAAACTTCCTTTCTAATATTTCTAATCTATTTAACTATCTAGCCTAGCCTAGCAACTACAATCGTGCTAGTAACTTATTCATGCTAACAACATGCTATTAGCTTGCTAATCATGCTAGAAACATGCTAGTAACTTGTCAATCATGCTACTTCCATGCTAGTAACTTGCTAATGTTAATGTCAGGCTAGTAACTTTGTAATCATGCTAGAAACATGTTAGCAACTTGCTAGTCAGGCTAGAAACATGCTAGCAACTTGCTAATCATGCTAAAACATGTTAACAACTTGCTAGTCATGTTAGAAACATGGTAGCAACTTGCTAGTCAGGCTAGAAAAATGCTAACAACTTACTAATCATGTTAGAAACATGTTAGCAACTTGCTAATGACATGCTAATAATTAAAGTAACGTTAATCATGCTAGAAACAGGCTAGCAACTTGCTAATCATGCTAGAAACATGTTAGCAAATTGCTAATCATGCTAAAAACATGTTAACAACTTGCTAGTCATGTTAGAAACATGGTAGCAACTTGCTAGTCAGGCTAGAAACATGATAACAACTTGTTAATCATGTTAGAAACATGTTAACGACTTGCTAATGACATGCTAATAACGAAAGTAACGTTAATTATGCTAGAAACATGACAGTAACATTTTAACAACTTGCTAATCATGCTAGAAATATGTTAGCAAACTTGCTTGTCAGGCTAGAAACATGTTAGAAGCAGGTTAGCAACTTGATAATCATGTAAGAAACATGCTAACAACTTGCTTGTCAAGCTAGAAACATGCTAGCAACTTGCTAATGACATGCTAATAATAAAAGTAACGTTAATCATGCTAGAAACATGCTAACAACTTGCTTGTCAGGCTAGAAACATGTTAGAAAGAGGCTAGCAACTTGCTAATCATGCTAGAAACATGTTAGCAACGTGCTAATCATGCTAGAAAAATGCTAACAAGTTGCTAATCAGGCTAGAAACATGTTAGAAACAGGCTAGCAACTTGCTAATCATGCTAGAAACACGTTAGCAACTTGCTAATCATGCTATAAATATGCTAACAACTTGCTAGTCAGGCTAGAAACATGTTAGAAACAGGCTAGCAACTTGCTAATCATGCTAGAAACATGTTAACAACTTGTTAGTCAGGCTAGAGACATGCTATCAACTTGCTAATCATGCTAGAAACATGTTAGCAACTTACTTATCATGTTAGAAACATGTTAGCAACTTGCTAATGACATGCTAATAATGAAAGTAAAGTTAATCATGCTAGAAACATGTTAACAACTTGCTTATCAGGCTAGAAACATGTTAGAAACAGGCTAGCAACTTGCTAATCATGCTAGAAACACGTTAGCAAACTTTCTAATCATGATAGAAACATGCTAACAACTTGCTAGTCAGGCTAGAAACATGTTAGAAACAGGCTAGCAACTTGCTAATCATGCTAGAAACACATTAACAACTTGCTAATCATGCTAGAAACATGCTAACAACTTGCTAGTCAGGCTAGAAACATGTTAGAAACAGGCTTGCAACTTGATAATCATGCTAGAAACACGTTAGCAACTTGCTAATGACATGCTAATAATGAAATAAACGTTAATTATGCTAGAAACATGATAGCAACATGCTAACAACTTGCTAATCAAGCTAGAAACATGTTAGCAACTTGCTAATCATGCTAGAAACATGATAGCAACATGCTAACAACTTGCTAATCATGCTAGAAACATGTTAGCAACTTGCTAATCATGCTAGTAACTTGTTAATTATGCTAGAAACATAATAAACATGCTAGAAAATGTTAGAATCATGCTTACTACATTCTAATCATGTTAGCAACATGCTAATCATCTAATCCAGAGGTGTCCAACCCTTTCCTGGAGATCTACCTACCTGCAGACTTTAGTTCCAGTCCTGCTCCAACACAGCTGTCTGTAATCATCAAGTGCTACCTAAGAGATTAATTAGCTGGTTCAGGTGTGTTTGAACAGGGTTGGAGCTAAACTTTGTAGGATGGTAGATCTCCAGGAACAGGGTTGATCTAATCTATCTATATAAAGTTCACAACTTTAAGCTTTAACAGCTGCTTTAAACTTTCAAGCCAGGCTTTCTCAAGCATGTCTTGACAAACTTTTTTATCTAGTTTTAAATAAAGTCTTATTGTAAAGTGGCATTGTATCGAACCCAGAACAGTTTCTCTTTGTTTGTATCCTGTAGAGACAATTTCCACCGAGCTTCTTGACAATAGCAGTCTTTGATCTATCATGCGGCCCCCCAAAATCCATCGGGTCACGCTGCTAATGACCGCCGTATCCTGTGTGCTGATTGGTAGTGGAAGCTGTCAATCAAACTCATCCAATGGCTTCCAGCTCTCCGATGACCCCACGGCGGCCGTCCTCCGCTCGGGTCACGAAGCTCCGACGCTGACCCCGGGGTCAAACCGCGTGACCCCTGACCCCAGAGCTGTCCGTCTTGCGGGGAACGGGTCGGTGCGCGTCCGGCCGCTGTCGCTGCCCCCGGCGTGTCTGAGGAGGACGTACATCGAGGGCTTGTTCAAATACGTCAACACGGTGCTGTCCTGCCTCATCTTCGTGGTGGGGATGGTGGGAAACGCCACGCTGCTGAGGATCATCTACCTCAACAAGACCATGAGGAACGGCCCCAACGCTCTGATCGCCAGCCTGGCGCTGGGAGACCTCATCTACATCGCCATCGACATTCCCATCAACGTCTATAAGGTGACTAACACATGTGCAGAAACCAATCAGAACACTTGATCATGTTTATTAGCGATAGTTTGGGCAAAAAAAATTGTTACAAAATTGCTTGATGAAAATTTAATGATTTAGATGTGTTAATATAGTTTTAATATATTTTTAAAAATGTCTTTTAATTTTATACATTTCATTTATTTTAGGTTTTAGTAATTACTTTAATTCCAAAACATTTTTTTACAATTGAAAATGTATTATTCGTCTTTTTTTATTTTATTTTTTATTTTATTTTTAGCAATTTTTTTAGAAACATATAATAATATAAATATAATAATATAAAGACAATATAAATTAAATTTAATAAAAAATGCATATTTGTCAAATATTTTATAATTTTATAATTTACAATTAATAAATATTTATTTAATTATCTTATTTATATACTTGTTACTTATTTATGCTTAAGTGTATTTACTGTTCAATATATAATAAGAAATATATGTAAACGTTACAAATTATTATAAAAAATTAGAATATATAAATAATGTATATTTTAAAAATTTTAAAATACTTCTCATTTTAGTTCAGTTATTTATATTTTTATATACACATATAAATAAAAAAAATGTAAAGACAATATAAAATGCATTTAATTAAATTTTTTAAAAATATTTTGTACATGTAATATTTTCTTACATTTCTATATATATTTTTTAAAAGTAAAAAATAAATAAAAAATATAATTATAATTATATTATTATATTAATACAATTATAAAAATGTAATATTTAATTATTAAATATTTATTTATTTATCTTATTTATATACTTATTACTTATTTAAATACTTAAATACATATATATATAATTAAAATATTAAAATAATTAAAAAATTAAAATATTATATTAAAATATTTCATTTTAATTTTAATATTTAATATTTTAATACTTCAACTTAAACTCATTTTAGTTCAGTTATTTTTTTATACGTATAAAATTAAAAATTTAAAGACAATATAAAATAGATTTCATTAAATTTATATTTGTTAAATATTTTATTACTTTTCTATATTATATACTGTACATGTAAAATTTTATTCTATATATATCAAAAATATATTTAAAAATCTTGTATTTAATTATTAAATA
>NC_133378.1:41477429-41583977 GCF_049309525.1 Garra rufa
CATTTTGTTGCATGCTTTTGCAGTTTTATTTTTTAAAGTGTGAAAAATCTTAGTTTAATTGCATAACTAAAATTATAAGTCAGATATGTTAAATTATAAAAATATTTCACAATTTTACAGTATTTTTGATCAAATAAAAACAGTTTTGCTGAGCATTAGAGTCAAAAACATTACATTGATTTCACATTGATTCCAAACTTACCATGATAAGCATCATGCGTCACGTCCAAAAAACTCCCACATACTCTTTCAAAGTGTTTATATTCTGTTCCTTCATAAGCTGATTAAATAACGTCCTGATGAGAACATAGGGTGGTCTGTGTGTGTGTGTGTGTGTGTGTGTGTGTGTTTTTGTAGCTGCTGGCGATGCGATGGCCGTTTGATGACAGTGTGTTCGGTCTGTTCCTGTGCAAACTCATGCCGTTTCTACAGAAAGCATCAGTCGGAATAACGGTTCTCAATCTGTGTGCACTCAGTGTGGACAGGTAACACACAAACACACAGAACACACACAAAAACACAAAGTGTGTCATTTCTGCACCATTATTGCTGCCAAATGCAAACATAATGATCTAATAAATAATAAGAATAATCTGAATCTGGATCTGTAATATTAAAAAAAAAAAATTTTTTACTACTGAAAAATGTTATTGTCTATTTACCTTAATTTTTTTATTTCAGTTTTAGTTTTAGCAATTTTAATACCTAAACTTAAACTCATTTTAGTTTAGTTATTCATATTTTTTATATACATATAAAAAAAATACATATTAATTTATATACAAAAAACATATTAAAATATTTATTTACATTTATATATATATAAATATGTAATTATTTATTTACCTTATTTTACTTGTTACATATTTATACTTATTTAAATACTTAAATGTCTTAAATATATATTATATATATTTTTATTTATTTATTTATATTTACTATATAATAATAAATATATGTAAACATTGCAAATAAATAATATTATAATACACACATATATATATATATTAGATTAATTTCAATTATTTTTTAATACTTCAACTTAAAGTAATTTTAAGTTTTAAAAATTACTTGACTAAAAAAAATTAAAGTTGTAAATAAGATAATTAGATTTTTTTTTTTTACATTTTCTACATCAAAATTTTAAGTTGAACTCAGTGTGTTTGTCATTTTTTAATCATAGACATTTCTAAGTGAATATTGTTTTAAAGTAAATCCTAGACCAGATTTTTTATTCTGAATGTTCAAAACATCCATAATTTCAAATCTTTTAAGAATGTTTTTTTTAAGTTATATGAACGTTAAGGCAACGTTCCATTGTATCATTGTGACTATGAGAATGCAACATTCAATTTTAATTCAAATTCAAATATTTCCTAGAATGTTCATCAATTAGATGTTCAGACAACGTTGATATCAGAACAGTTTCTCAATGTTATGAGAACATATAGCAAATGTGACCCTGGACCACAAAATTTATCTGAAAGTGAAATAAATAAGTCAGGATAGGACAATATTTGGCTGAGATACAACTATTTAAAAATGTAATATTTCTTATACTTCAGTAAATATATATATATATAATTACAGTAAGTTCAGACAGCCAAAACCTAAAGTTTTGGTGACTTTGGTGACATCTGTTTTTTACTGGACAAATAATTTGAAAAAATGCTCTGAATTTTAGTATTTCTCATTTATTTTCTATGGGTGCCCAGTTTTATCCATGAAAGACAAATTAAGAAGGTTTTTTTTCAACCACTTAAATTTGTCCGATGCTTTACTATTTTATTTTTTTAGATTTTCTACGTCAAAATTTTAAGTTGAATTCAGTGCGCTTCTTTGTCATTTTTTGTCATAGAAAGCGAATATTGTTTTAAAGTAAATCCTAGACCAGATTTTTTATTCTGAATGTTCAAAACATCCATATTTTTAAATGTTTTAAAAACGTTTTTTTTAAGTTAAATGAACGTTAAGGGAACGTTCCGTATGAGAATTTTACTTTTGAATGTTCTCTAAAGATTCTGAAACAAGTAGCAACATTCAGTTTCATTCAAATTCAATGAATATTAATATTAATAATAAAATTAAATTAAAATAAAATTCATATTATTTAAAAATCTGCGGCTGCATAAAATCTAAATATTGAGAAAATCGCCTTTAAAGTTGTCCAAATGAAGTTCTTAGCAATGCACATTACTAATCAAAAATTAGGCTTTGATATATTTATGGTAGGACATTTACAAAATATCTTCATGCAACATGATCTTAATATCCTAATAATTTTTGGCATGAAAGAAAAAATTATAATTTTGACCCATACAATGTATTGTTGGCTATTTAAGACTGGTTTTGTGATGCAGAGACACAAACTGTATTAAAGTTGAGTTTGTGTGCAGTTATGATTTACCATGTGTGTTTGTGTGCAGGTATCGTGCGGTAGCGTCATGGAGTCGAGTTCAGGGTGTGGGGATCCCAGTGTCCACGGCGGTCGAGATCGTCTGTATCTGGCTGCTGGCTGTAGTTTTGGCCGTTCCAGAGGCCATCGGCTTCAAAATGGTCAGTTTCGACTACAACAACGTCACCATCCGTACCTGCATGCTGAAACCAGAGACACCGTTCATGACGGTAAGAACACACATATATATATTTGTATCAGTAGCCAACAATACATTCAGGGATTGAAATTTACTTTTTCATTCACCAGCCAATTTGGCTACTAAATTTTTAAGTTACCGGCCATTCATAACATATACTAGCCCCCCCCCCAAAAAAACAAAAAAACACAGAAATAAACCAACAGCTTGAGGCTGTCTACACTGTAAAAAGTTTTCACCAGTTTCAACTTAAAAACTTATGTTTAGCAGCTGCCTTAAAATTTTAAGTTAAATCAACTTAAGTCATTTCAACTCACAAGTTAAATCAACTAATTCGTATTGTAATAAGTAGTTTAAGTAGTAAACTTGTAGTTTTAAGCTGATTTAATTTAAAATTTTAAGGCAGCTGCTGAACTTAGGTTTTTAAGCTGAATCTGGTGAAAACTTTTTACAGTCTACAGCAGACGTGACAAAGCGAGCAATGCAAATCATTTGGTGTCAGTACTAGTACAAAAAAAATAATATCTCAATATTTTCTGGGATTTTGTTGATAACGGTATTGATAAAGATAATTAGACAATATTATGCGGTGTGTGTTATTGTGTGTGGACAACTGACTCCTGAATTCTCTGATATTCTTCATATTCTGTGGCCAGTTCACTGCAGTGATAGAAATTAATCTTTTCCAATAAGTAAAAATTGATTTTTACCTTTATAAAGCCATTTTTTTATTGTGCATCATCTTTTGAGCAAAATTCTTACATTTAATCAGTCAATAATAATAATAATAATACATTACGGCTGTTAACAAACAAATGAAATCAGTATCAACAAAATTGGCATTTAGGTGGCATTTAGATGTATTTCACACTGTTTAATAAAGCCCAGAGGGACATGGAATGCTTTAACCTGCAGTTACAAATGCAGAAATAATGTTTTGATATTTTAAACATGTAACGTTGAATTCTGATATTTGAAATTATTTTAAAAATAAAAAGATACTTTAAATGTGAAATTAAAACCAGTAGGTGGCAGTAAATCACTGTTAATAAGTAAGTATTGCGATTGAATCGAATCATTTAAACAGTTGATTCATTCAGAAACACCATCATGTTGGCGAATGTTGATTTTTGTTGGCGAAATAGAGCAAAAACAGCCAATATATTGTCTAAGTAAAAAAATAAAATAAAAAAACATTAGGATATTAAGTAAAGATCATGTTCCAGAAAGATAAATATATCATATAAATATATCAAAACTTTTTGATTAGTAAATTGCATTGCTAAGAACTTCATTTGGACAACTTTAAAGATGATTTACTCAATATTTTGACTTTTTTGCACCCTCAGATTCCAGATTTTCAAATAGTTGTATCTCCGCTGTATCCTAACAAACCATACATCAGTGGAAAGCTTATTTATTCAGCTTTGTATAAATGTATAAATATCAATAAAAAAAAATAAAAAAACACAATTTTGACTGATTTTGTGGTCCAGGGTCATATATAATATTACATATATTAAATAAATATAATATGATAACTCTAATATAATAACTGTACTGAATTTAAAAAATCCACATTTTTAAATGTTTTAAAAACGTTTTTCCTTAGTTATATGAACGTTAAGGGAACGTTCCATTGTATCATTGTGACTATGAGTCTATGTTACTTTTGAATGTTCTCTGAAGGTTCTAAAACAAGTAGCAACATTTAAAAATAAGGGAACATTTCATTGGATCATTTTCCAAACATTGTGGGAATGTTACTTTTCAATGTTACTTCTAAACATTCTAAAAAAAAAAACAATTAGCAACATTTAAAAAACGTTAGACAAACATCCCACTAAAATGTTCAGTTTTCTTGTTGTGATTAGAATGTTATTTAAGGTTCACAAAAATACTTCCTAGAATGTTCAAATAAAAATAACATCACAAAGACTTTTTTGCCTCCTCAGATTCCAGACTTTCAAATAGTTGCATCTCAACCAAATATTGTCCTGTCCTAACAAACCATACATCAATGAAAAGCTTGTTTATTAAGTTATGTTTAAATTATATTTTAAAAGAATTGACCTTTAAGACTGGTTTTGTGGTCCAGGGTCACATATAATATAATAAAAATATAATAACTTTAATATAATAACTATAGGCCTACTGAATAAAAAAACAAATCCTAATTTTTAAATGTTTTAAAAACATTTTTAAAAGGTTATGAACATTAAGGGAACGTTCCATTGTATCATTGTGACTATGAGAATGTTACTTTTGAATGTTCTCTGAAGGTTCTGAAACAAGTAGCAACATTTAAAAAATAAGGGAACATTTCATTGGATCATTTTCCAAACGTGGGAATGTTACTTTTGAATGTTACTTCTGAACATTCTAAAAAACAAGTAGCAACATTTAAAAAACTTTAGACAAACATCTTTCTTGTTGTGATTAGAATGTTATTTGAAGGTTACATAATATTTCCTAGAATGTTCATCAAATAAAAATAACATCAAAGACTTTTTGCCTCCTCAGATTCCAGATTTTCAAATAGTTGGATTTTAACCAAATATTGCCATATCCTAACAAACCATACATTGATGAAAAGCTTACTTATTCAGCTTTGTATAAATGTATATTTAAAAAAAATATCTTTTTGACTGGTTTTGTGGTCCAGGGTCACATATAATATTATATAAATATAATGAACATAATATGATAACTCTAATATAATAACTATACTGAATAAAAAACATACACATTTTTAAAACTTTTTTTTCTTAGTTATATGAACGTAAACAAGGAGAATGTTAAACATCTTTCTTGTAGTGATTAAAATGTTATTTAAAGGTTACAAAAATATTTCCTAAAATGTTCATCAAATAAAAATAACATCAAGACTAACATTAAGACTTTTTTGCCTCCTCAGATTCCAGATTTTCAAATAGTTGGATCTCAACCAAATATTGCCGCATCCGAACAAACCATACATTGATTAAAAGCTTGTTTATTCAGCTTTGTATAAATGTATTTAAAAAAAAACAACTTTTTGACTGGTTTTGTTGTCCAGGGTCAATACAATAAACATAATATAATAATTATACTGAATTTAAAAAAAATCCACATTTTGAAATGTTTTAAAAATGTTTTAAAAAAGTTATATGAATGTTAAGGGAACATTCCATTGTATCATTGTGACTATGAGAATGTTACTTTTGAATGTTTTCTGAAGGTTCTGAAACAAGCAGCAACATTTAAAAAAATAACAACATTTCATTGGATCATTTTCCAAAACATTGTGAGAATGTTACTTTTAAATGTTACTTCTGAACATTCTAAAAAACAAGTAGCAACATTTAAAAAACATTAGACAAACATCCAAATAAAACGTCCATTTTTTTTGGTCGTGATTACAATGCTATTTAAAGGTTACAAAAATATTTTCTAAAATGTTCATCAAGTAAAAATAACATCACAAAGACTTTTTGCGCACTCTCAGATTCCAGATTTTCACATAGTTTCTCAACCATATGTGACCTTGGACCACAAAACCAGTCCTAAGTCGCTGGGGTATATTTGTAGCAATAGCCAAAAATACACAGTATGGGTCAAAATTATTGATTTTATGCCAAAAATCATTAGTAAATTAAGTAAAGATCATGTTCCATGAAGATTTTTTTGATTAGTAATATGCATTGTTAAGTACTTAATTTGGACAGTTTTAAAGGTGATTTTCTCAGTATTTTGTTTTTTTTGCACCCTCAGATTCCAGATTTTCTAATAGATGTATCTCGGCCAAATATTGTCCTATCCTAACAAACCATACATCAATAAAAAGCTTATTTATTGAGCTTTCATATGATATATACATCTCAGTTTTGTAAAATTTAACCTTATGACTGTTTTTGTGGTCCAGGGTCACATATATTGTCCTATCCTAACAAACCATACATCAATGGAAAGCTTATTTATATGTGTGTGTATATGTATATACATATATATATCTACACATGTATAAACCTCACTTTCAAAATATTAACCTTTATGACTGGTTTTGTGGTCCAGGGTCATATATAATATTAGCCTATACAAATATAATAAACATAATATGATAACTCTAATATAATAACTATACCGAATAAATAAATGTCTGTGCATGTGTAGTTCTACAGGGACGTGAAGGTCTGGTGGCTGTTTGGCTTTTATTTCTGCGTGCCGCTGGTTTGTACGGCCGTCTTCTACACGTTCATGACCTGTGAGATGCTGAGCAACAGGAAGGGCAGCCTGAAGTTTTCTCTGAGCGAACACCTCAAACAGGTGAAGAGCCGAACACTGAATGCTGAAATGAACAAGTTGAGACCATGGTTAACTTACATATTTGTGTGTTTTTGCATTTGAGCAGAGGCGTGAGGTGGCGAAGGCTGTGTTTTCTCTGGTGCTGATCTTCGCTCTCTGCTGGTTTCCGCTGCATCTCAGTCGCATCCTGAAGAAGATGGTTTATTTTCAGAACGACGCTGGCCGCTGCGACCTGCTGAAGTAACGCAAACAAACACACACATGCACAACAGTATCATATAGACACTATTATAGATTTTATTACAATTTTAAATTGGGTTTTATTTTTATATTTAAAGTTTTAGCTAAAGTTTTAGTCATTTTGTGTTCTTGTCATTATTAATCCTTTTTTATTTAAATATGTATGTATTACTCAACTCAGCTTTATTTATACAGCACTTTTAAAACCATACTAAATAAACCAAAGTGCTGTTTTGCACCCTGATATAGAAATATCTAAATAAATAAATAAATAAATACTTAAATAAATAAATAAAGGCAACATTTCTCATTTTCATTTAGTGTAGTTTAAATTATTAAATGAAATTAAATAAAAAAAAAACAATAATAATTAATAAAAAAATTAATTTGTAATAATATATTTTTTTAATAAAACAGAAATACTTTTTTATGTTAATAAAATCTGTTTAAAATCAGTTTTATATTTTATAAAAAAATACAAATACACACATATTTAAATATAAATATTAAAATATGTTAAATATAAAATATTTAAAAAATAAATAAACATTTTATTTCAGCTGGGTGCAAAGGCAACATTTTCCCTTTTTAATTTAGTTTAGTTTAAATTATTATTTATTTATTTTATTTACATAATATAAATTAAAATGAACAAAACTACATTTTTAAAGTTGGACAAAGACAATAAAAAAGAGCAATAACATCTAAACTATTTACAAACATTCACAAAAACACTATTTAATAATAAAAAAATTATTAAATGATTAAAGTTAAACATAAATAAAACTTAAATATTAAAGTTGGACTGAGTATAAACATAATATTAAAATAACATTTAAAACAAATAAAGTAATATAATTTTATTAATAAATAAATGTACAAATAAAAAGTCATCTCATCCTTCATATTACAAATTATTTGCAATATGTTTTTTTAATGAATAATGTTTAATTTTTATTAATAAACAATTTAAATAAAACAGAAATACTTTTTTATTTTAATAAAAATTGTTTAAAATATGTTTTATATTTGATTAAATATACAAATACACACATATTTACATATAAATATTAAAATATATTAAATATAAAGTATTTTAAAAATAAATAAATAAACATGTCATTTAATTTATTTAGTGACTTAATGTATTAAAATAACTAAAACTACTACAAATGTTAAATAAAGCAAATAAAAAAAATATTTAGGCCAATTTTAAAAGTTATGTCTTATTAATGTCTAATTTTTATTAATATATATATATATTTATTTATTTTTTTATAAAATAAATGTAAAATATTATTTTATATTTTATTTCAACTAACTATAATATCACACAAAGCTTAAATGTAATATTAGAAAATCCAGCATATTTTATAGTATTGCATAAATCAAAAATCAAAGTAGCTTGTTTTGCAGAAATGCAATTCTTTAATGTGCATTAAAAATTTTCCAATGTTAATGTTTATGTTGTTTTTTGTGTCTCAGTTTCTTGCTAGTGTTCGATTACCTGAGTATAAATCTGGCCACCATCAACTCCTGCATCAATCCCATAATCCTCTACTTTGTCAGCAAGAAGTTCAAGAACTGCTTCAGGGTACAGAGAGCTCTAATGAGTCTGATAAGAGCGCAGTGATGTTGTGATGATCTAATCTCTGCTGTCTGTCTCTCTCTGTCTCCGTCAGTCGTGTTTGTGTTGCTGGTGTTATCCGTCCGGCTCGCTGTTGAGCAGCGTCGTGCCCCTGAACGGGACCAGCTTCCAGTACAAGAGCCCTGATCAGAACGGCTTATCGGACCGAACCGCGCTTCGCAAGGACAGCTACAACTGACCTCAAACCCCCCCACACACTGAGATATCAACATATATATTTATGATTAAACCTATTGCTTGTTTCATTGTGCCTACTATTATGAAAGTGCGTCTTTTTAGTGTGCATCATATATTGTGAAATAAATATGCATTTTAAATGTGCTGTAAGTGGTTTCATGTTACGGAACAGAGAATGTTCTCAGAACGTTCTGGAAAGGTTCTTATTAAACATTGCTATTAAAAAGTAAAAAAATAATAGATAAAAAGTTACATTTTTTTGAAAATTTTTAGAATTTTTTTCTATTTTCTAATATTACAAACAAATAACGTTTTCAAAAAGTTAGCACAAAAACGTTATTTATTTATCTTTCGTTGAATGTTTTTTGGAAAACATTTTGAACGTTTTTCTATTGTCTGTAACGTTCTCAAAATGTTAGCACAAAAATGTTATTTATAGATCATTTGAACGTTTTTCTAATGTTAGACAAACTAATAACGTTCTCAAAATGTTAGCACAAAAACGCTATTTATAGATCTTTCGTTGAATGATTTTTGCAGAAACGTTTTGAACATTTTTCTATTTTTTAATGTTAGACAAACCAATATTGTTCTCAAAAAGTTAGCACAAAAACGTTATTTATATCTTAAAATGTAAAAACATTGTTTATACACCATTCATGGAATGCTTTTACGGAACATTCATTTAATATTTTTTAAATGTTAGACAAACTAACAATGTTCTAAAAAAGGTATAGTTATAGACCAGTTTGAACGTTTTTTCTGAAACATTTTAAATGTGTTTCTAATGTTAGACAAACTAATAACGTTCTCAAAATGTTAGCACAAAAAAATGTATAGATCATTTGATGAAAACTTTTAGAGAAACATTTCAATTATTTTTCGATTTTTTTAATGTTAGACAAACGAACAATGTTTTCAAAAAGTTAGCACAAAAACATTTAAAGATCATTTGCTAAACGTTTTTTGGAAACATTTTGAACATTTTTCTGTTTTCTAATGTTAGACAAACTAATAACGTTCTCAAAATGTTAGCACAAATGTTATTTATAGATTATTTGAACGTTTTTCTAATGTTAGCACAAAAAAGTATTATAGATCATTTGTTGAACTTTTTTTCTGAAACATTAAAAAAATTTTTTTAAAGTTAGACAAACTAACAATATTTTCAAAATGTTAGCACAAAAACATAATTTACAGATCATTCGTTGAACTTTTTTGTAAACATTTTGAACATTTTTCTATTTTCTAATATTAGACAAACTAATAAAGTAATAATAGCACATACACATTATTTAAAGATTTAAAGATCATTTAACTTTTTTGTAAACATTTTAAACGTTTTTTTTCTTTTCTAGTGTTAGACAAACTAATAACGTTCTCAAAATGTTAGCACAAAAACGTTATTTATAGATCGTTTGTTGAACATTTTTTCAGAAACATTTTGAACGTTTTACTAATGTTAGACAAACTAATAATGTTCCAAAAAGTTAGCAGAAAAAAATTATTTATAGATCAACTGTTGAACATTTTTTGGAAACGTTTTTCTGTTTGCTAATGTTAGACAAACTAATTAATAACGTTCTCAAAATGTTAGCACAAAAACGCTATTTATAGATCTTTCCTTGAACATTTTTTGGAAAACATTTTGAAAGTTTTTCTATTGTCTGTTTTAAACATTTTAAACGTTTTTTTTCTTTTCTAGTGTTAGACAAACTAATAATGTTTTCAAAATGTTTGCACAAAAACATTATTTATAGATTATTTGAACGTTTTTCTAATGTTAGCACAAAAACGTTATTATAGATCACTTGTTGAACTTTTTTTTTAAAACATTTTGAAGGTTTTTTTTTAAATGTAAGACAAACTAACAATATTTTCAAAATGTTAGCATTGGCACAAAACATTGGCAAAACATTATTTATACGTCATTTGTAAAACATTTCTCTGTAACGTTTTCGTTAGACACACACTTAATGTTTTTTAATGTTAAACAAACTAATAAAGTTCTCAAAAAGTTAGCACAAAGACATTATTTATACATCATTCGTAAAACGCTTTTTCAGAAACGTTTTAGACAATTTTTTTTTTTACTTTTTTCTAATATTAGACAAAAGAATGTTCTCGAAAGGTTAACACAAAAACATTATTTATACATCATTTATCAAACATTTTTTCCAAAACATGAGTTTGATGTTTGTAACGTTTCTTGTTTCATGGAACTTTCAAAAATAACGTTCGCCAAATTATAAAATTGATTGTTATCTTAACAATCGCAGAATTATGGGGAAATATATTAATTATATTGGAAAATAACATTTAAAAAAAACTGGATGTTATGAATGTTTAGAGAACATTCATTACAACTTAATGGAAACATTAGCAAAACGAAATCCTTGTAATTACTCTCCGAAAGATTTTTTCCCTCAGCTGATGAGCAGTGAAAACATTCACAGCCAACCAGAGTTGAAAGAGTGCAAAATATGAACAAAATATTTCATATTTACAACCATTTACATTTGGAACTATGGTGTAGCAAATGTAAATAAATCAGGGGAAATGGCGATAGAGAATCGCGTTACTCACATCCTCATTTAAAACAGAAAGGTTAATGTTAATCTTAGTCAGTCTTGGCGCCACTTTCTTTGTTGACGTTTGGTTACAGTTTGCGTTAAGAAAAACAACCGCGTCGACGTAAACGTGACGCAGGCATTATTTATTATTTATGGTGTTTCATTAGATACAGCCGATAGCGCCGACTAGTGGTTTACACACAGGACTACGATTACTCGACCATAATGCAAACCCTGAGTGAAGATATTTAACAGAAACAGAATTAAGTATAATTAATTCAAATTGAAATGTAAATGTACATTAAATTTCCATAAGAATAATGGCTGTTGCTAATATACATGCAGCTATGTTGTTTGAGTCAGTATTCTGTAAACAACTGTGAGAAGACGTGTCCTTCTTGTTTAAGATGTTGTAAATAAATATTTGAAGTGTGTTTATCCAAGTCAAAGTGTGTGGTCTGTTGGTTATGGAACTGTCACTTCAGAGACAGGATTGTTTTTATTTCCCACAGAACTGACTTTCCATTTGTGGGAAACGGAAAGCTTTTTCCCCAGGAAATATTTTCTATCGAAGTATGTTTAATTACCGAGAAAGAATAAATCAGCCACCATTTTATATGAATGTGTTTGTGTGTGTTTTGGTTGGAATAAAAACCTTTAATAAAAACTTTATTAAATAAAGATAGTTAATAAAATATTAATTTATATATTTATTTGTCATATTTTGTCAGCACTTATTACAATTAGACAACCAATTTTGTCCAAATAAAGCTATATCAAAATATATATAAAAAAAACATTTATGCATATAAGATGATATCTAATGTTACGTTTATAACAGACGATCGCAAATTAACAAATCCTACTACAGTGACGTAACTCATGAATATTAATTACGTAATGTGACGTCCGTCCAATAGAGCAAACAGCGAATCTTGTGGCTATTAATATTAATTAGATTACGTCTTTGGTAATGAGCGAAAATATGCCTTATGAATAATTTATTAGTGTACATGCTCTGACGCTCCAAGAAGGTTACCAAGCAACGTCAGCCTCTCCTGTTTAATATTCATGAGGTAAGCCTTCTCAATAGTAGGATTCGTTATTTAGTTCGTCCGGTAATCACGCCCCGTTTGTGACCAGCATCCTCCGTTCCTCCGTTGATGTCGGGCATGGTGTGAGGCGCGGATCGGTGTCGGGTGAAGATGCCGGGCTGCTGCGGGCGATGGAGGCGCTGGATTCGGCCGCTGGTCGCGCTGCTGTTCGTGCTCGTGCTCGCGGTGGCGCTGCCGCTGTGTGTGTGGGAGCTGCGGAGAGCCGAGGTGATCAAACCTGCTGCTGTGCTGCATACTAAACACGATATCTATATATCTATTGTAAAACATTCTGTATGTAGTTTATCTATCTATCTATCTATCTATCTATCTATCTATCTATCTATCTATCTATCTATCTATCTATCTATCTATCTATCTATCTATCTATCTATCTATCTATCTATCTATCATAAAAATAGTATATATATAGTTTATCTATCATAAATATTGTATATATTTTACCTTTTATTGTAAATAATGTATATATAGTCTAATCTGTCTAATAGTGTGTGTGTGTGTGTATATATATATATAAATAATGTATATATAATCTATCTAATACATAATACATCTATCTAATATTGTATATATAGTTTATCTATCTATATTGTAAATATTGTATATATAGTTTATCATGGTAAATATTGTGTATATAGTTTATCTTGGAAATATTGTATATATAGTTTATCTATCTATCATCTATCTATCTATCTATCTATCTATCTATCTATCTATCTATCTATCTATCTGTCTGTCTGTCTGTCTGTCTGTCTGTCTGTCTGTCTGTCTATCTATCATAAACAGTATATATAGTTTAATCTAATATTGTATATAGTTTATCTTTTATCGTAAATAATGTATATATAGTCTAATCTATCTAATATTGTATATATAGTTACTGTATATAACTATATATACAATATTAGATTATAGATTGTAAGTAATGTATAGTCTAATACATAATACATCTAGCTAATATTGTATATATAGTTTATCATAATGAATATTGTGTATACAGTTTATCTATCTATATTGTGAATATGGTATATATAGTTTATCACGATAAATATTGTATATATAGTTTATCGTGGTAAAAATTGTGTATATAGTTTATCTATCACTGATATGTGTGTGTTTTCGTAGGTGGGCACACACACTAAAGCGTGGTTCATCGCCGGTGTGTTTGTGTGTTTGACGATCCCTATTTCACTGTGGGGTATTTTACAACATCTGGTTCACTACACACAACCTGAGCTACAGAAACCCATCATCAGGTATCTGAGACACACACACACACACACACACACACACACACACACACACACACACACACACACACACACACACACACACACCCTATAAATGAGATTCAGCATGAATAACTCATGAATGTGTGTGTTCTTCCAGGATTCTCTGGATGGTTCCCATATACAGCTTAGACAGCGTGAGTAACAAACATCTCTGTGTCTCCTGACTGGAGGAGGAATCTTGACACACTGCTGCTTATTGTCAGGAGAACAATGTCCCACAGCTGCGTTTGTGTGTTTTGCAGTGGATCGCATTAAAATACCCCAAGATTGCAATTTACGTGGACACATGTCGGGAATGCTACGAGGCGTACGTCATCTACAATTTCCTGATGTTCCTGCTGAACTTCCTGGAGAATCAGTATCCCAGTCTGGTGATCATGCTGGAGGTGCAGGAACAGAGACCTCTGCTGCCCCCTTTCTGCTGCTGCCCGCCCTGGGCAATGGGAGAGTGAGTGAAAACAAACACACACACAAATCAAATAAAATGAAATAAGATTAAATAAGATGAACATCTCTCTCTGTGTGTTTCTCAGGGTTCTGTTGTTCAGATGTAAGCTTGGAGTTTTGCAGTACACAGCAGTGAGACCTGTGACCACCATCATCGCACTGTACGACACACAAACACACTAAAGTAGTTCAGTGGTTCTGTAAATTTAAAGTCTGGAAATTAATTTTAATTTCTGGAACCTCTGCTGTAATGGCAAATCTGCTTGTTTTCAAACATTTTGTATTTTTCAATATTACAAAAAATAATGATAATTATATATATATATATATATATATATATATATATATATATATATATATATCTCTGTGTTGTAGTGTGTGTCAGCTGTGTGGAGTTTATGATGAAGGTAATTTCAGCTTCAGAAACGCCTGGACGTACCTCGTCATTGTCAACAACGCCTCACAGCTGGTAACCAACACCATTTATTTGTTTACTTATTTATAAATATAATTTATATTGCCGTCACAGATTGTGGTGTTTTATGGTGTAGTCAAATGTCTGGAACTATTGCTAAATGTTGTCAAGTAAGAAAGACTGGGTTGATTTGTTTTGTGTTGAGTTTGCGATGTACTGCCTGCTGCTGTTCTACCGAACACTGAGAGAAGAGCTGAAGCCCTTGAGACCCGTTGGCAAGCTGCTCTGCGTCAAACTCGTCGTCTTTGTGTCCTTCTGGTAAGTTCATATTCACACAGAATCATTTAATCACACACTAGTGCAGCAGTGAGAATCTAAAGCTGTTTGTAGTGTATTGTGGGTGGCTGCTAGGGTGTTGCCAGGCAGTTGTTTGCAAGGTAGGTGATAGGTGTTACAGTTTGTTGCCAGGGTGTTGCTGTGTGGTACTAGGCAGTTGCTATGGTGTTTCTAGGCTATTTTAGGGTTTTGTATGCAGTTTGTGGATTGTTATGTGTGGTTGCTAGGAAGTTGCTAGGCAGTTGTTTGCAAGGTAGGTGATAGGTGTTACAGATGGTTGCCAGGGCAATTTTGTATGCAGTTTGTAGAGTGTCTGGGTGGTTGCTAGAATGTTGCTAGGCAGTTGGTTGGTGTAATACATAGTTGCTAATGCGTTGATGTGTGGTTGTTAGGCAGTTTTCTGGGCAGTTTAGTTTTTTCTGGTTGGTTTGGTTTCTGTGGTGTTCAATGTGTTTCTAGGCAGTTTGGGTGGTTGCTAGGGTGTTGCTATGTGGTACTAGGCAGTTGATAGGGTGTTTCTAGGCAGTTGATAGCAAGGCAGGTGATAGGTGTTATAGTTGGTTGCCAGGGTGTTGCTATGTGGTACTAGGCAGTTGCGAGGGTGTTTCTAGGAATTTAGGGTTTTGTATGCAGTTTGTAGAATATTATGGGTGGTTGCTAGAGTGTTGCCAGGCAGTAGCAAGGCATGTGATAGGTGTTATAGTTGGTTGCCAGGGCGTTGCTATGTGGTACTAAACAGTTGCTAGGGTGTTTCTAGGAATTTAGGGTTTTGTATGCAGTTTGTAGAACATTATGGGTGGTTGCTAGGATGTTGCCAGGCAGTTAGTTGCAAGGCAGGTGATAGGTGTTATAGATGGTTGCCAGGGTGTTGCTAGGCCTTTTTTAGTGTTTTTATGTATTTGCATTATGGGTGGTTGGTAGGGTGTTGCTAGGCAGTTAATTGCAAGGCAGTTGCTGAGAGGTGTAAAATATGGTTGCTAGGTTGTTGCTATGTGGTACTAGGCAGTTGCTAGGGTGTTTCTATGCATTTTGTATGGTTTTGTAAGCAGTTTGAGTGACTGGGTGCTTGCTAGGATGTTACTAGGCAATTGGCTGCAAGGCAGCTGATGTAATCCATGATTGCTAGGGTGTTGCTATGTGGTTGTTAGACAGTTTTCTGGGCAGTTTAGTGTTTTTCTAGGTGGTTTCTGTGGTGTTCCATGTAGTAGCTAGACAGTTTGAGTGGTTCCTAGGGTGTTGATAGGCATGGTCACCAGGGTGTTACTATGTGGTACTAGGCAGTTGTGAGGGAGTTTCTAGGGTTTCTGTGTGGTTTCTAGGGTGTTGCTAGGCAGCTGGTTGCAAGGCAGCCGATAGGTGTAATAGATGGTTGCAAGGACATTGCCATGCGGTACTAGGCTGTTGCTAGGGTGTTTCTAGGCAGTTTGTAGGGTTTCTGTGTGGTTGCTAGGGTGTTGTTGGGCAGTTGGTTGCAAGACAGGTGATAAGTGTTTAAGATGGTTGCTAGGGCATTGCTATGTGGTATTAGGCAGTTGCTAGGGTGTTTCTAGGCAGTTTGCAGGATTTCCAGGTGGATGCCAGGGTGTTGTTGGGCAGTTGGTTGCAAGACAGGTGATAAGTGTTAGATGGTTGCTAGGACATTGCTATGTTGTACTAGGCAGTTGCTAGGGTGTTTGTATAATTCTAGGGTGTTTTGTAGAATTGTGTATACAGTTGGGGGTTTTATGGGTGGTTGCTAGGCAGTTTATTGCAAGGCAGTTGTTAGGTGTTGCTAGGGAGTTTAGGGTTTTCTGGGTGGTTTCTGTGGTGTTCCATGTGGTTGCAAGGCAGTTGATAAAAGCTATAGGTGATTGCTAGTACTTGGCCATATGGTTGCTAGGCAGTTGATAAGAGCTATAGACTATTGCTAGTACTTGGCCATGTGGTTTCTAGGCAGTATGGGTGGTTGCTAGGGTGTTGCTAGGATGTTCTCAGTGTGTGCAAGGGAGTTGCTAGGTATTATGGTTGTTAGATTGTTAGTGTGTTGCTCGGGTATTGCTAGACAGTTTGGAGTGGTTTCTTTGTGGTTGCTAGGGTGTTGGTAAGGTGAAACATGTTTGAATGAGAAATAAAGCATGGGATGTTGAATGTGACATGTTTTGTGTTATAGGCAGGCTGTGCTTATCGCTCTGCTGGTGAAGGTCGGAGTGATTTCAGACAAACACACTTGGGAGTGGGACAGTGTGGAAGCTGTAGCCACAGGACTACAGGTGAACGCACACACACACACACACACACACACACACACACACACACACACACACACACACACACACACCCTAAAGCAAAATGCTGTTGGTTTCTGAAGTGAATGAGGACATTATTTAGTGTTTGTAAGAGCATATATGTTTGTTTGCAGGACTTCATTATCTGTCTGGAGATGTTTCTGGCAGCGATCGCTCATCACTACAGTTTCAGCAGTCGTCCGTATGTATGTGAGGATGATGAAGGCTCGTGCTTCGACTCGCTGCTTGCCATGCTGGACGTCTCAGACATACGTGCTGACATTGCAGAGCAAGTGCGCAACGCTGGTGAGAATGATCACTCACACCTACACATCTAATGCTAAATATTATAATAAAGTTGAAAAGTTTCGAGAATAAATTTGAAATAAAAATTGTCAAAATTATGAGAATTTCCACTTTATTCTCGCAATTTTGACTTTCCAATATTCTTATTTAGAATATTTCGACTTAATTCTCATTATTTAAATTATTTTCTTAACATGGCACTAAAACGCTGTTGTAATATTTGGACTGTTATACAATGCATATTTTAAAAAATAAAATAAAATTTAATATTTAATTAGGCAGGCAGTTGCTAGGGTGTTGCAAAGCAGTTTGTAGAGTTTTCTAGGTGGTTGCTAAGGTGTTACTAGGCAATTGCAAGGGATGTTCTGTGTGGTTGCAAGACAGTAGATAGGTTCTATAGATGGTTTCTAGGGCATTGTGGTTGTGAGGCAGTTTGTAAGGTTTTCTGGGTGGTTGCTAGGGTGTTGCTAGGGTGTCACTAGTTCCAAGGGTGCTCTCCATGGTTGGAAGGTAGCTGGTCGCTAGGGCAGTGCTAGGGTGTTGCTAAGCAGTTTGTAGAGTTTTCTAGGTGGTTGCTAGGCTGTTACTAGGCAGTTGCAAGGGTGTTCTGCGTGGTTGCTAGGCAGTAGATAGGTTCTATAGATGGTTCTAGGGCATTGTGTCTGTGAGGCAGTTTGTTAGGTTTTCTGGGTGGTTGTTAGGGTGTTACTAGGCAGTTGCACAGGTGTTCTGTGTGGTTGCAAGGCATTAGATAGGTTCTATAGATGGTTTCTAGGGCATTGTGTTTGTGAGGCAGTTTGTAAGGTTTCCTGGATGGTTGCTAGGGTGTTGCTAGGGTGTCACTAGTTCCAAGGGTGCTCTCCATGGTTGGAAGGTAGCTGGTCGCTAGGACATTGCTATGGGGTTGCTAGGGTGTTGCTAAGCAGTTTGTAGAGTTTTATAGGTGGTTGCTAGGGTGTTACTAGACAGTTGCAAGGGTGTTCTATGTGGTTGCAAGGTAGTAGATAGGTTCTATAAATGGTTTCTAGGGCATTGTGGTTGTGAGGCAGTTTGTAAGGTTTCTTGGATGGTTGCTAGGGTGTCACTAGTTCCAAGGGTGCTCTCCATGGTTGGAAGGTAGCTGGTCGCTAGGACATTGCTATGGGGTTGCTAGGGTGTTGCTAAGCAGTTTGTAGAGTTCTATAGGTGGTTGCTAGGGTGTTACTAGACAGTTGCAAGGGTGTTCTGCGTGGTTGAAAGGCATTTGATAGGTTTTATAGATGGTTTCTAGGTTATTGTGGTTGTGAGGCAGTTTGTAAGGTTTCCTGGATGGTTGCTAGGGTGTTACTAGGGTGTCACTAGTTCCAAGGGTGCTCTCCATGGTTGGGAGGTAGCTGGTCACTAGTGTATTGCTATGGGGTTGCTAAGCAGTTTGTAAGGTGTTCTAGGTGATTGCAAGGGTGTTATAGGCAGTTCCAAGGGTGTTCATCATGGTTGCAAGGCAGTAGATAGGTTCTGTAGATGGTTTCAAGGGCATTGTGGTTGTGAGGCAGTTTGTAAGGTTTCCTGGATGGTTGCTCGGGTGCCACTAGTTCCAAGAGTGCCCTCCATGGTTGGAAGGTTGCTGGTCACTAAGACATTGCTATGGGGTTGCTAGGGTGTTGCTAAGCAGTTTGTAGAGTTTTCTAGGTGGTTGCTAGGATGTTACTAGGCAGTTGCAATGGTGTTCTGTGTGGTTGCAAGGCAGTAGATAGGCTCTATAGATGGTTTCCAGGACATTGTGGTGTGAGGCAGTGTGTAAGGTTTTCTGGGTGGTTGCTAGGGTGTTGCTAGGCAGTTTTGTCATTTAAGCGTCTGTGTGATTTGTGTGTGTTGTGCAGGCCGTACGGTGTTCGGTCGCCCCCGTAAGCTGTTCTTTGGCTCTGAAGCGGATGTCGTTCAGGGTGAGCACACCGGTCTCCTTGCCGGGACGTCCCACGAGCGGCTCGCCACTGACCGCCACTCAGTCCCCGCCTCCCCGCAGGGGCGGTACCAGGGGTTGGGTTACACAGACACGCCCCACTCAGTCTCCGCCCCCGCCGGCTTCACATCCTCCTCCTGGGAGAGTGACAGTGACTCAGGGCCTGCGGCAGCCAATCAGAGCACAGGAACAGAGTCCTAGCAAACAGTGCAGTGAGGCTACAGGAAATAAAGACACTAAGACATAAAGTCAAGACCTGCGCGCACAGAAATATTCAAAATAATCTCTATCTCTAATCAAAATAGACTCTATGAAAGCTTTATATACCTGAATTGAAGTAAAACAGCATTTTATTTAGGGAAGCTACTGGAACCAGTGGTACTTATTTTTTATTTCAGTTCTAGTTTTTAAGTTGGTAATTTTAGTGCTTCAAATTAAACTAATATCTATTTGTTCCAAGGCAGCTTTACTAATTTTTGTTGACTTTAAATTTAATTTTATTTAATTTAAATTTAATGTAATACAAGTTTGGGATCGGGAAGTTTTTTAAAGAACTTTCTTTTGCTGATCAAGGCTCTGTTCATTTGATCAAAAATACAAAATTATTTTAATGTTGTGAAATATTATTACGATGTGAAACATTATCTTTCTATGACATTGCTGCTTAATATTTTTTTGCAACCCGTGAAACATTTTTTTTAGGATTCTTTTATCAATAAAAGGTTAAAAAGAACAGCATTTATTTAAAATAAAAAAAGGTTTTCTAACAATATACACTGCTGCTTAAAAGTTTGGGGTCAGTACATTTTTATTCTTTCTTTCTATTATTTCTTTCTTTTAAAGAAATTCATACTTTTATTTAAGGATGTGTTAAATTAGTGAAAAGTGATAGCATAGATTTACATTGTTGGAACTGATTAATATTTTGAATAAATGCTGTTCCTTTTAACTTGTTAATTATTAAAAAATCCTAAAAAAAAGTATCACAGGTTCCAAAAAATATTTGGCAGCACATCTGTTTCCAACATTGATCATTCTAATGATTAATCAGCATATTAGACTTATTTCTGAAGGATCATGTGACACTTAAGACTGGAGTAACAGCTGATGAAAATTCAACTTTGCATCACAGGAATATTAATATAAAAAACATTATTTTATGTTGTAATAACATTTTGCAATATTATATTTTTTCTGTATTTTTGATCAAATAAATGCAGCCTTGATGAGCAGAAGAGACTTCTTTAAAAAAACATTACAAATCTTACAGATTCCAAACTTTTGAGCAGCAGTGTATGTATTTTTTTAAATTAATCTTTCATTTAAATAACAAACATATTTCTAATACTTTTATTTTATTATGAATTTATTGTTTTAAAATTTGTGTCATTATTATTATATTGTTCTGCCATTAAAGTGTCAGAAACGGTAAGGTAAATCCCATAGACTCCCAAATCTTGCTGAGAAACTCCCATCCTTCCAACACTAGGTGGCACTATAATAATAAAAACAATTTTGTTATGTTTTTAAAATGCCAAAAACGTGCGCTTGATGTGAAAATGCTTGTTCTTATACGGTGCAAGTATTGTAAATCGCGTGTTATGTTTTAAATAAGTCAGTAATAATATAAAAGTGCTGGTCTGGCCTATATATATTGTTGTGGGGCTCAAGAGCTCAAGAGTGACAGCTTTACTGTTGATAATCATGATGATCATGTCATTATGGAAATCAAAAACGTCTGTATAATATATTGTTTCTCCATTAAACTGCTGGTATTGTTCTCTTACATTATAGCACACATGCACACACAACTATACACCACAAATGTAGTTTTAATTCATCACCAGGGGGCAGAATAATATTACAAAAGCTTAAAAACAAACCACATTTCTGTTGTTCTTCTTGTAACTGATTGTTCTGTAAAAATATGTGTACAAAACTTTACAATTGACATCATAACAGCTCATAAAACATGTCAAAAATCACCTTCTTTAGTTTGAACAAATTTCAAATGTACAAATGCACAACAAAATAAGGCTTGAAATCATCTGCAGCCTCCTGCTTACATTATTTGGAGTTTTTATCATTCTCTTCAGATTTTGATTCTAAAATTCTCAGTCATTTGTTGGTGAAATTTTACATTTAAAATGACTGCAGTGACTTTTATCTATAAATGATGTGATGATGTTGTAAGCAGCTTGATGTAACAAACACAGTGGATGCAAATCTCACATTGGCTTCAATATTTAGACAAACAGATGGACAACAATGCAACCTCTGATTATTCAGTGGACTTTCTTAATTCATGTTCCTGGTATTATTTTTAATGATTCATCAGTGCAAGGCAAAAAAAAAAATATATATATAATTTTTTTTTATCTTCATATAGATGTACTTTCAAAATGAATATGCTGAGAAATCTTCACATTATGGATGTAAAATGAGTTATAAATGCCATTTCATGGTGACTTTACATATCACACAGGTTTCCTGATGTATCAGCTGAAAGTAGTTGTTGTAATGTTGTTCTGAGATGATGACTTTCACACAGACAAACATCAAACTACATGATTAAAACTGGCAGAATTACAGTGATTAATCTATACACAAATACTGAAATAACAACCCAATATAATAGAAAACACAAACCCACATGTCTGAATCAACAGAAAACAAAAAGAGTTTGGTTCTTAAAGCAACAGTTCAGTTGAAATAAGACATCTGACTCTCTGAATGCATTGAACACATCAAATTATACATTGGTGAAGGTGCACAAATTAGGTCCGGATTGCTTTAATTGCAATTACAAACCGTACCAAAGTTCACATGAACAGTAAAACAGAAACAAATGAACCAAACAAATGAAGCTTCTGTGGCTTTAAGTGCAAGTGTGTAGCTTTGAGCTCATCTGTATGGTAGTAAAGTTGATACGAATGCATTTTTCAGTCATTTTTGACCAGTTCTATTGTCTTAAGCCTCCTGTTGTGTTTAGAAACAGCTTTAGTGTTTTTGGATATATTGACCCACACTGGTTTTCAAGCAATTTGCCAAAAGGTGACACTATGAAAACCTGTAAGTATTTAACATTATTTGTACTTAGTGTAAATGGTTTTATTGCTATTTTGGCTGTCTTTATCTCAAAACCTTTGAGGGCAAAATGTGTTTCTCACACTTATTTTTTTGAGTTCTGCAACAGACTAGTAATTGAGATCCAAAGTAAAACCTTTTTGAAATTTGGTGGATATTTTTAATTTAGGGTCTTGAATGTGCATATGAAGTTTCACCAAATGGATGTGTTTTGAAACTGATGTACAAACATTTGTAGGACTTTCATGTTGGGGTCAAATTGGTTTCCATTCAATTTTCCAAAAATCAACACTTATAAAAAACAGCAAAGACAGGCAGTCTGAAAATCATGTGTGGGTCAAATTGACCCCAAAAGAGAAGATATAACAATTTTGCTACAACAGCTCCAAAACACATCAGCATGCTGAAACTTTGCATGCACATTCATGACCCTAAATTAAAAATATTCACCAAATTTCAAGAAGAAAAAAATAGTTTAACCAGTATTTTGAGCAATTTAAATATGCATGTGTATGCAATTGACCCAACACAAAAGTTGTAACAAACTCTGTATCAAAACGTTGCATGCACATTCATGAGCCTAAATGAAATATCCACCAAATTTCAAGAAGAAATAAGTAGTTTAACCTTTATTTTGCAAAGTTTATAAAATACAGTGTGGGTCAATTTGACTCCAACATAAAAGCTATAACAATTTTTGTAGAGCTTTTCTAAAACACATCTATGCGTTGACATTTTGCATGCACATTCATGACCCTACATGAAAAATATCCACAAAATTTCAAGACGAAATAAGTAGTTTAATTGGTATTTTGGGCAGTTCATAAAATAGAGTGTGGGTCAAATTGACCCCAACATAAAAGCTGTAATAATTTCTGTAGAGCTTTTCTGAAACACATCTATGTGTTGAAATTTTGCATGCACATTCATTACCCTAAATTAAAAAATATTCACCAAATTAAAAAAAATAAATAAATAGTTGTGAGTGTCAATTTGACAATTAATTAATTATTTTTTTTGACAATTTAACCATTTTTGCATAGCCTTTCCAAAACAAATCTATTTGTCAAAACTTGCACATTCATGACCTGAATTCAAAATTATCCACCAGATTTCAAGAAGAAATAAATAGTTCAACCAGTATTTTGAGCAGTTAGAATTTTCGAGTGTGGGTTAAATCGACCTCAACACAACAGGAGGCTTTAATAAAAATGGTTACCTCCATCTTTCCTTCCATCTGAGTGGTTCTAATCTTAGTGACCTTATTGAGTTATACAATCTGAACAAACAAGTCTAAGTGGTCATAAAAAAAACTGACACGTTGACTGTTTAAGGTCAGAACTGACCATCCATAGATAAAAGAATGGGCATCCAGAGACGTTTGCATTTGATTGTTGCTGTGATATGAGAGGTTTGTCACTCCTCTGCCGTCCGCTCAGGTAATATAGAGTGCTCTTGTGCGATGGCCGCTAGCTCCTTCAGGAACTCGGCAAACAGAAATGTAGCAAACACTCTGTTCCGCAGGTGTGGTGGGACTTTGGGGCAGGGAGGAAGAGGTTTGTGTGGACGACCCGAGACGTGGCCATTCAGGAACCAACCGGTGGCGTTTTCCTGCAGGTGGATGTCTGTCTCTGACAGGAGCAGAAATAGAGATGGATTTAATCATATTATCAAAAAGACAATCAAACAATCAAACAAGGCAATACTCACCTTGCTCTTTTAAGGCCTGGTCTTTGAGCAGCAGGTACTGGGCGGCTTCACGGACCAGCTCAGGGAAATCGGGATAGGACGCTACGTACTGTTCGATCTGACGACCCACCGACAGCAGAACCTGAGACAAACACACAAGCTTGTAAGAAGAGTTCAGATATAGAACATCACATAATCTAATAGTCTAATCATTCAAAAAATATCCACCAAATTTCAAGAGGAAATAAGTAGTTTAATCAGTATTTTGGGCAGTGTGGTTCAATTTGACCCTGACACAAAAGCTTTTCTAAAACACATCTATGCGTTGAAACTTTGCATGCACATTCAGGATCCTAGATGATAAACATCCATTAAATTTTAAAAACAAACAAATAGTCTAACCGGTATTTCGAACAGTTTAAAATAGGTGTGTGGATCAATTTGACCCTAACCTAATTGTTCTAATTTCTGTACAGCTTTTTAAAAACACATATATGTGCTGAAACTTTGTATGCACATTAATACCCCTAAATTAAAAATATTCACCAAATTACAAGAAGAAATAAATAGCTTAACCACTACTTTGAGCAATTTAAAGTTTGCACGTGG
The DNA here is from genome assembly GCF_049309525.1 of Garra rufa. Taxonomy (NCBI): domain Eukaryota; kingdom Metazoa; phylum Chordata; class Actinopteri; order Cypriniformes; family Cyprinidae; genus Garra; species Garra rufa. The sequence continues at coordinate 41,502,445 of NC_133378.1, forward strand.
GTCAAATGGACTTAACACAAAAGTCGTAAACAATCTCTGTACAGCCTTTCCAAAACACATCTATGTGTCCAAATTTTGCATGCATATTAATGATCCTAGATAAAAAATCTACCAAATTACAAGAGGAAATAAATAGTTTAACCAGTATTTTAAACTATGTACATGGATCAAACTGACCCAACACAAAAGTCGTAACAAAATCTGCACAGCCTGTCCAAAACACATCTATGTGTGGAAACTTTGCATGCACATTCATTACACTAAATGAAAAATTTATACCCAATTACCAGAAGAAATTAGTAGTTTAACTGGTATTTTGGGAAGTGTATAATCATTTCTCATTTTCATTTAGTTTAATTTGAATAACTCGCATAACTAAAACTAAAAACTGAAAACTTAATAAAAACATTTAAATACAGTATATAAATAATAAAAAATAAATGATTCTTTCATTGAAGTTGTCCTGTAATACCACTCTTGCAGACTGGGTAGCTTTAAATGTGACTTTAGGTACACAGGAAGATGAAGTTAGGTGTAGATTATGAATGAATTAAATAAGACTATATTTAATATAGTTACACAATTACATTATTTCAATTGTCATTTTAGTTTTAGTCATTTTGTTGTGTAATTTTCTCATTTTAATTCATTTTTATATTTCTATATAGCTTTAATTATATAGCCTTCAGCCCAGTCTTTAATTTTGTTCGGGTTTGGCCAAGAATTTTGATTTCAGTGCATCCCTAATGCATATTACTAATCAAAAATTAAGTTTTGTTGTATTTATGATAAAAATTTTTACTAAATATCTTCATGGAACATGATGTTTACTTAATATCCTAATGATTTTTGACATAAAATAAAAATCTATAATTTTGACCCATACAATGTATTGTTAGATATTGCTACAAATATACCCATGCTACTTAAAAATTAAGGTTTTATGGTCTAGGGTCACATCTAGCGTGTTCTGTACCTGGTAGAGTGAGCGTGTGCCGGTCTGAGACGTGGGTCTGACATTCAGGAGGAATCCTCGCAGCAGCGGTTGCGGGTATGTTGCCAGTTGCGCTAAAATCCCTGTAAGCAGCAGGTTGACCTCAATGGAGTTCTCCAGCATGTTCTCCAGACGAGACAGCAGGACGCTGATGAATGGCCCTGAGGAACCACAGTGGGTTTAGGCTTCTTCCAGACTCAAAACCCCGCTCCGATTTCAGCCACTGCTCTTGTATTTGTCTCTGAAGTTACCTGAACCTCTGAAAGTGAGCCTTAACTGCTTCTGTACCAACTACAAACTATATTAACCCAAATGAAAAGCCCAAATGAAGTATTTTCTAGACTCAAAGGAACATCGGAGCTTGGAAACATCTCTTTTTCTATCAAGTCAAAGCTCTTTTAGCGTAACTGTACAAACATCCACCTTCTCCTTGCTGTCAGATCTCTTTTTATTGAGTAAACGTCAGAATAACTAGTAATATTTCCAGATGAACACTTACTGGACTAAAGCAGCTTAGCTATACTTGATTCTCCATCAATCATTTTTTTTTTGTCTCAAATCTGATCATCAGGATATTTTGAGGAACATTTGTTTTTTAAGGAATGTCTTTTAAGGAATGTTTATTTGTTCATCTCTCAATCATCATTGGATTGCATTATATGTTTAGATCATTTCAATCTCAAGACTTATTATTGTAAATATAGAGTGACCACTGTTATTTAAATTATTTGTGACCCTGGACCACAAAACCAGTCATAAGGGTATTTTTTTTTTTTTTAATTTGAAAGCTGAATAAATAAGCTTTTTTATGATAGGGCAATATTTGACTGAGATACAACTATTTGAAAATCTGGAATCTGAGGGTGCAAATAAATCTAAATATTGAGAAAATCGCCTTTAAAGTTGTCGAAATGAAGTTCTTAGCAATGCATATTACTAATCAGAAATTAAGTATTGAAACATCTACAGTAGGAAATTTACAAATTATCTTCATGGATCATGATCTTTACTTAATATCCTAACGATTTTTGGCATAAAAGAAAAATCTGTAATTTTGACCCACACAATGTAGTTTTGGCTATTGCTTTAAATATTCCTGTGGTACTTAAAGGAATAGTTGACTAAAAATGAAATTTTAATGATTATCTGCTTACCTCCACGGCATCCAAGATGTAGGTGACTTTGTTTCTTCAGCAGAACACAAACAAAGATTTTTTAACTCAAACTGTTGCAGTCTGTCAGTCATATAATGGCAGTCAATGGGCACCAAACCTTTGAAAGTAAAAAAAAAAACATACACAGAACAAACCAATTTAAACCCTGTGGATCGTGAAGATACATTGAGGTCTTAAAACACAAAACAATCAGTCTGTGCAAGAAACTGAACAGTTTTTATATCATTATTTACCTCAGATGCAACGTTCAACTGTCCTGAGCGTGTTTACAACAGCCAGAGCGTGACGCGTCAATGTGATCTGGCATAGAAGATGCACGCGTGGAAGTGATCTGTTTTGCGTATACGTCACTCATTGTTTATATAGTGCATAGCAACTATTCAAAATGGTAATTACTTGTGATTCTGGCAACCGATTAAAAACTATAAGATTACATTTCCTTGTGCAAAATCATCCAATAGTGTTGACTGTTCACCGACTGTGAACACGCTCAATACAGTTGAACCTTGTGGTTGGATCTGAAGTAAATACTGATATAAATACTGTTCAGTTTCTTGCACAGACCGATCGTTTTGTATCTTAACACCTCTATGTATCAGCACAAACCGCAGGGTTTAATTTGGTTTTGTCTGTGTATGTTTTTTTTGACTCTCAAAGGTTTGGTAACCATTGACTGCCATTATATGACGGACAGACTGCAACGGTTTGATTTAAAAATCTACGTTGTGAAGAAACAAAGTCACTTACATCTTGGATGTCCTGGGGGTAAGCAGATAAACATCACATTTTCATTTTTGGGTGAACTATGCCTTTAAGACTGGTTTTGTGGACCAGGGTCACATTTTGTGTCAGAATCTACTATAATGTTATAAAAACCTCATCTCAAATTGGGTATTTCTTGCTCATTTTGAGTCTCTGAATAAAACTGAGCTGTATTTCCTCCATATTCTCACTGTAAAAAATCCTGATGGATCAAACACATTAGCACACTTTTGTCTAAAGGTTCAACAAACTGTTCAATTTCCAAATCTCACGACTGACCTGTAAACGAGTTCCCATGTTTCTTACACTCAGCTTTATCCAGTTCTTCATCTGCATCATCATCACCCTCACGATCCTCACAGAAGCAGCTGAAGTCCAGCTCCTCCTCCTCATCCCCATACAGGAGATCCTGCAGCTGCTGGAGCTGCTCTTCATCCTCCATAATGGCGTCTTCCTCTCCGCCCAGATCCCGAATGATCTCCAGACACTGAGAGATGAAGTCGTCTCCTGCGTGTTCAACAATTTTGCTTTCATTGCAGTTGTGGTCCAGATGTGCAACATCACCCTCTAATTCCCGTTTTGGATCCTCAAAAGCACATCCATTCATGATTGGTTCACATTCAGGATGTTCTCCATCAGATTTGACATGATTATAGATTAGTGTATGATTAGTGTGCGTCTGATTGTTGTTTATGTGGTGATTGTGGGTTGGTTTGTTCAGGCCGTTCCTGACTAAAACCTGCCGGTCGTCGTGCGCGTCTTTTTGAGCGATCAGATTATAAACCAACACGTCATCCTGAAATTCCGACTCCTCAATATAAGATCCTTTGATCAGCATGATGGCACTTTTACGCATTTCCTGAATGTGTTTCGGCGGTTCGTCGGGTACATCGGGCGTTGGTTCCCTGTCCGGCGCGGCATCAAATGTGTCATCCCATTCCAATTCGAGTAGCGTCACAACGCGGTCGCGGTCGCCGGTAGAACTTGTTTCCGAGGGCGGATGAGGAGTTGGTGTTTGAGGAGGTGGAGTAGAGTGAGGAAGACACTCGTCCTTGTCCTCATCCTCGTCCTGGTACTCATCTGGGGACGGATTGAGGCCGTCGTATGGGGCAGACCACACGCCGCACGCCTGGACGGCGCTACAGACGGACCTCCGCGCGTCGTACAGGTACTGAAGGTAGTTCTTGTGCATCAGCGGCTCTGAAGCCGTTATTCGGGAGAATCCGACAGTATCTCCACCTGAGAACAGATCCTCCATTCCTGGAGAGACAGAAAAAAGATTTAGGGCAGTGGCGGGGCCAGGGGGTGCCCAGGGGTGGCAGTGGCCACCACTGACCAAAGCTTGGCCACCCCTTTAGTCACCCGACTCAAAACTCCTTTTTTTTTCTTAACAAGAAGTATCTCTTTACAACCACAAAAAACTGAAAACTTTTGAGAGGCGTACTTAGGCACCAGGCACGAGTCAAACGTTCGCGGAAAAGGTGCAGGAGCCAAATGAGCTTCAGTAGAGCAACAGTGAACTGCGGTCTGATGAGATGTTGTTAGGCTATATGTCAGTAAAACAATCTTCTCTGTCCTGTCAGCAATTTCTCTGCACTCACGGCGCACACTCCTCAACTTTACGCATATGAGGCCACGCATTTCACTTCATCATAAATAAAGCACACAAGAAACTACAAGCATAGTTCTGTCATCAGTTAAGTCTTGAAATTACTAAAAAACTGTCAAGCCTTTAATTATTCATACCCCTGGCAAATTCTGACTTAAATATACTTTTATTCAACCAGCAAGTTTTTTTGACAGGAAATGACACAGGCTTCTCCGAAAAGATAATAAGACGATGTACAAGAGGCATCATTGTGGAAAAAAAAATATTTCTCAGCTTTTATTTACATTTGAACAAAAAGTGGCATGTCCAAAATTATTCATACCTTTTGCAAACTGTCACAGTCTATGGGAAAATCCAAAGTTCTATACCATTCCAAATAGTCCAAGCTGTTCTAAAGCATCCTAATTACTCTGATTCATTGGGAACAGCTGTTTTAATCAACTCAACAGGTGAAAAACAGAAGCTCTCTGCTGTTGGTTCATGGACAGTCATGGCTAAGACAAAGGAGCTCACTAAGGACCTGTGGCTGGGCATTGAGGCTGCTCACAACTCAGGAAAGGGCTATAAGACTATATCTAAATGTTTTGAAGTTTCAGTGGCTACAGTGCAAAGTATTAAAGTATTTTTAAAAAATACAAGACGTTCCTCACTGTGAAAAATCTCAGAGGACGTGGTTGGAAGCCAAAAGTGTCACCTGTGCTGGCCAGGAGGATAGTGAGAGAAGTAAAAAAGAATCCAAGGATCACCACCAAGGCCATCCTGATGAATCTGGGCTCTGCTGGTGGCAACATCTCAAGGCAGACAGACCACAGACAATGCCCACCACTGGGTTCCACAGACACAGACCAAGGAGGACACCACTTCTCCAGATAAGGCACACATTAGCCCGCTTGGCCTTTGCAAATGCTCACCCTGGTGAAAAAAACAGCTAAAACCAGCCTAGGCTGGTTGGCTGGTTTTAGCTGGCCAACCAGCCTGGTTTTAGCTGGTCATAGCTGGGCGGCAGGCTGGTTTTAGAGGGGTTTTGGACACTTTTCCAGCCTGGCCAGGCTGGTCAGGCTGGTCTTAGCTGGTCCGGCTGGGAAACCACCAGCTAAAACCAGCCTGACCAGCCTGGCCAGGCTAGGAGACCAGCTTAAACCAGCTAAGACCAGCCAACCAGCCTAGGCTGGTTTTAGCTGTTTTTTTTCAGCAGGGTATCTGGACAAAGAAGAAGACTTCTGGTCAGATTAAAACAAACAAAGAATTGTTTGGCCACAATGATGTAGCCTTCATTTGGCGTAAAAAAAGGAGAAGCCTTCAACTCTAAGAACACCATCCCCACTGTCAAACATGGTGGTGGGAACCTAATTATAAGAAGCGTTTGATTGCTGTAATAGCCAATAAAGGCTTTTCTATTGATTATTGAGAAGGGTATGAATAATTTTGGACTTGCCACTTTTTGTTCAAATGTAAATAACGGATGAGTAATAATTTTTTCCACAATGATGCCTCTTGTACATTGTCTTATTATCTACTGGGAGACGTCTGTGTCATTTCTAATAAAAAAAAACCTTGCTGGTTGAATAAAAGTAACTTTAAGTCAGAATTTGCCAGGGGTATGAATAATTTCGGGCTTGACTGTATGTCAGTAAAACAAACTTTTCTGTCCTGTCAGCAATTTCACTGTGCTCTGTGCTCACACACTCTTCAACTTTACGCGAATATGAGGCCACGCATATCGCTTCATCATAAATAAAGCACACAAGAAACTACAAGCATAGTTATGTCGTTAGTTAAGTCATGAAATTACCAAAAAGGCGATTAAAGCTGCAAACTGTGCAAGTGAAGGTGAGGAAAAGAAGGAAAACTCAAACCAAACAAACAGTTGCTAGACGCTGAATTGCTGTTAATTTTGAAGTGAAAGTAAAACTCAAACTTTTTTTCTGAATTATGTTTCCATTTTAAAAAACGTTTGAATCTAATATGTCAAATATGCCTTCCACTGTAAGTGAAATATATATGAGGCTACAAATCATGTGCATTAGCTTATGAAGTCTTATTACCCATGTTTCCTCTCAGAAGGCCCTCGGTGACCTTTGACCAGAGGATGTAGTCAGGTTTGGGTGGCTGTGGAGGAGAGGAGTAGGGTTTGGGAATGAAGAAGGAGGGCGTGAGCGAGAGAAGAGCCGACGCGGTGATGGAGTAACAATCTCTGTCTCTCAGTCGGAGTCTCTCAGCGTATGTCAGATGAAAACATGGGATCAGATACCTGAAGAGCAAACATGAGCAAAGTCTGGTCAGATCTGATCCAAAATACATGCTTGACAACACTTCAAGTAAGTACACACTCAACACAAACTGCCATTGGTCAGGGAAACAGATAGCCCCGCCCCTAGATTCATGCTATTGGTTGAGTCAAAGTTATTGTCTTGGGCAGTTGAACATCTTGTGTTTTGAAGGAGTGAGTGATGTTTTTAACAAAATCTAAAACTTTTCATTATTTTATTAGCTAAACAATATAACAGTGTGGGACATTATATGGCATAGTTTTAGCAGAATAAAATCATGTATTTAAAAAAAAGAAAAAAGTTTTTTTTTAAATGATAAAATTTTTATTTTTAGACGAAAATATTATATTATTTAAAAAATAATTACAAATAACATGATTAATGAAAAAAATATGATGTTTGACTATTTTCATAAACATAGTATTTTTTTAAATGATTTACATTTTACATTTTAATGTATTCATTTACCAGATGGTTTATCTAAATCGACTATTAATCGACTATTAAATATGACTAACAAAAAATAAAAAAGTGGAAAATATGAATTCACAATTTAAATAAATATTTATTATGCATATTAAAAAATTATAATCCATTAAAAAAACCTAAAATATAATGTTTAACTATATAAATTATTTTTTTTATTCATATTTTACTTTCACATTTATTTATTTATCAGATAATTAGCAAGTTATTAGAACGTTTCTAGCATGATTTGCAAGCGACTAGCGTGATTGTAGTTGCTAGGCTTGGCTAGATAGTTAAATCCAGATAGATAGAGAAAGAGGTCAAACTGGTGTTAATTTATGTTTTTAATTGACCATGGAGTATTCTTTACAACTTCCGCATAATGATAAGCAGCTCGTAAACTTCAGCTGAAGCTCATTTTATATGTGATATATATAGGTGGACACTCTGGAGACTCCTCTACTGCCTTGTTCTTATCAGGAACTGAGATAAATAATAATTGCAACATCGTAAATAATGATAGCGGCATGAACATTCAGATTCATATTATTTAACAACATATCATTTAAATCCCAGGAGACTTGCATAGTTGTTCATTTAAATGCTGACAGCTAGACACTATCATAATGTGTTTAGGCTAATGTTAGCTAGCTAGCGATACTTCTCTTCAAGAACATCTTAATCGTATTCTTGATAATCAGTAACGTGCCTTTATAGTCATGAACACATTTTTAAAATCTTCTAATATTTGAAAGCCTTTATTATTTTTCAACTCTACAGCTGTGCAATAAAATTCACTTCAAAGATTCACTTTTCATTCATAAAGACGATGGAAAAAATGTCTTTTCACAAAAACGTCTTTTTTTAAAGAGATAGTTCACCCAGAAATGAAAATGTGATGTTTATCTGCTTTGCCCCAGGGCATCCAAGATTTAGGTGACTTTGTTTCTTCAGCAGAACACAAACAAAGATTTTTACCGGAAGGGGAAATCAGTGAAAAGTCCCGGATGAGTTTGCTCAAGCAAACGTAATATTTTAGCTTCAAATCGGTTTGAACAATCAGGATAAGCGCAAGTAATTACCATTTTGAATAGCCGCTATATCCACAATCTCTGTGCTCTGTGTAAACAATGAGTGTCGTATACATGAGACAGATTGCTTCCGGTGTTTGCGTATTCTACGCCAGAGCGTGTTCACCGATGGTTTCGTGTCTTAGGACATCAATGTATCGTCACGAGTCGCAGGGTTGTAATTTGGATTTGTCTGTGCATGTTTTTGTTTACTTTTAAAGGTCTGGTGCACATCCACTTCCATTATATGACTGACAGACTGCACCGGTTTGAGTTAAAAATCTTCGTTTGTGTTCTGCTGAAGAAACAAAGTCACCTACATCTTGGATGCCCTGGAGGTAAGCAGATACACATCAAAGTTTCATTTTTGGGTGAATTATCCCTTTAAGATAAAAATGACATGAATAATATGACCAGAAGATGGCAGCAGAGGATCAATCACTGACTGCAGCTTCCATTTCAACTCCCTAGATTATTTAAGATGTCTTGCTTTTCGATTTATTATAAAATTACTAGTATAATAAATTGAAGTACTTTCACCGCACTGAAGTATATAGTATAGCAAGTGCAGAAAGTCATTAAGCTCAGACACAAACAGCCTATAAGGGTGAATTATTTAAATACTTATATATAGTTCATTAAAATTAAATAAGTTAAATATTAATGGTATAAGAATTAAATAATGCACTCAATATGAATCGATATGAATTTGAAATATTTTATATAACCTAATAACTACATCTTTTAAGCATCTTTTACAATCTTGAACTGTAAAAGCTCTTTAATGGCCTATATTAAACCAACACAAACTTGTTACTGCTGTAGTTTTGTTACTCTGAATTTAGTCTGAATCATTTAATGCACAGCTCTGTTTTTGACATCAGCTTTTGTCAGGTTATTACTGTCAATCATAGCAATGACTGGCGCATATTTAGCCGATGTACTCACATTTGTTTTTTAACTTGCGTTTGTCATTCTTGAAATGGTATACATGGACGTTTGGTCCTCTAAGACCAACAAAACTTTTCTTCGATTGTGAATGGATTATGTAGAGAAAATGAGCAAAGTATAGTTGACAGGAAATGACTGAGCTGGCTTGTCTTAACAAGGAAGTTATCCGTGCATATGGTCAATTCTCTACAGGAAGATGGTGTAAATACCTGAGAATTAACTGCAGCATGACGTCTTCACAATACAGACCAATCAGAGTGCGGAACAGAGCCAGAGAGACCGTACCAAGCTGAAAACACACACACATATGAACACAGTGAGCTTTAATGAATGACCGTCACACACACACACACACACACACACACACACACACACACACACACACACGCACGCACACACACCTGAAAGGGCGTGTTGATCCTGCTGACCAGTGTGTCCAGGATGCTGACGTTGTCATGGCGATGTCTGAGGATGAAGAAGAGGAAGGTCTGGAGGAGGGCGGAGTCAGAGATGCTGCGCAGGAAGAGCTCCAGATACGCCGTCGTCGTCATCACTTCCTCCAGAGTCAGCTGACCAATAAGAAAAGAGCAGCGTTCACAGAGAGCTCGGACTGACCAATCACAGCTGTTCAAATACAAACACACGCCCACTCACCTTATGAAGCGCAGGAGCCATGACAGGAACTAGAAAACCATTGTAGATGTAGGCCAGGAGCTGATCTCTGATGGACGCGTGAGCCACCTACAAACAACATACAGTCTGACTTACTCAGTGTCATTGAAATCAATGTTTTATACGTCATACAGACAAAAAATAACCTTATTGACCAATAAAATAGCAGCTTTCAGGTCACATGGGTGTTCTTTTGAATGAAGTATTCGAATTACCAGAGGTTTTACTCAACCTTGACCTCAATGTTTTGAAAGTGGACATTAATATTTTTAAGAAGTCCAGCTATGAAACTATCAACCAAAAATGGTTTGTATGTAGTCACGAATAATTATAACTACATTTGGGTCTGTTTAGCTAGAGTAGGACTGCAAAAAAAATTTTTTTTTAATAATTTGAATAATATAGTGTAATGCCAAGCCAGCAGAGGGAGCCATCACCCGAGTACTGACTGAGCGCTCCCTCTGCCGCTTCTACATTCACTTCCTGTTTGGGACTATTTAGGCACAGACCGTGTGCTTTGACTTCGCAAAGTATTGCCAGTTTAACCTGCCTTACCGAGCGTTTTCTTGATATCCTGATTGTCTGCATGTGTATGATTCTGCCTCGTTCTCTGACCATTGATTTCACGGATTACCCTTTCTGGGTTGTTTGCTTGTGTGGACTGATTTCAAGGTTTGACTTCACTGCCTGGCTTTTTACTTACGTCTCTCTGATTACCCCTTGGATTGTTGAAAGATCGGACTGCTTTATGGTTATCGACCCCCTGCCTGTTTCCACGTGTTTGTTTGCTGTTGGTTGTAATAAACTTCCGCTTATGGATTCTAACGCCACCTCAGCGTCTTCGTCACAGAATACTTCACCTTCCCTGAATCCAGCGGAGGTTTCCAGTTTGGCTAACAGAGTGGCCTCAACCTACCACCATCAAAGAGCTACAAAGATTCCTAGGTTTCGCACCATAGCTTCTCCTCTCACCTCACTCCTAAAAAACAAACTCAAAAAACTCTGCTGGACTGAAGAGGCAAGTCGTGCATTTGTCACCCTCAAGTCAAGTTTCACCTCGGCTCCCATCCTTAAACACCCTGACCTTGATTTGCCATTTGTTCTGGAGGTAGACGCATCAGACTGCGGAATAGGAGCCATTCTCTCCCAACGTCATGGTCAACCAGGCAAACTTCATCCATGTGCCTTTTATTCCAGGAAACTCACGAGTGCAGAAAGCAATTACGATGTTGGTAACAAGGAATTGTTATCCATGAAAGCAGCCATCGAGGAGTGGCGACACTGGCTAGAGGGCGCTCGCTACCCTTTCCAAGTTATTACCAACCACAAGAACCTCGAATATATAAAGAGAGCCAAGAGACTTAACCCTCGTCAAGCTCGATGGGCTCTTTTCCTCACACATTTCAATTTCACAGTCACTTACCGACCAGGAAGCAAGAACAGTAAGGCAGACGCTCTCTCCCGTAAGCATGACCCTCCTATGGATGATCACAAGCCCGAACCCATCTTACCACCCACTGTCATTCTAGCTCCAGTCTCATGGGATATCATGGAAGAGATTCAACGCAGACATGAACAAGATCCATCACCACCATCTCCCCCAAACAAACAATACGTACCTCAAGACATGCGTCAACAAGTGATACAATGGGTTCATACATCCCTCAGCGCAGGTTATCCAGGTATATCACGCACCCTACACCTGCTAAAGAATTCATTCTGGTGGCCATCAATGACCAAGGACACTACCACTTTCATTAAATCATGCCAGATCTGCGCTCAATCCAAGACCCCCAAGGAATTACCCTCAGGCCTACTTCAACCACTACCCATTCCGCAACGACCATGGTCCCATCTCTCTATTGACTTCATCACAGACCTACCACCTTCCAATGAATTCACGACCATCCTAGTAATCATCGACAGATTCTCCAAGTCATGCCGTTAAATTCCTTTAAAAGGGTTACCTACAGCCATGGAAACAGCCTTAGCACTCTTCAATCATGCCTTCGGCATTTATGGTTTACCTGAGGATATTGTAAGTGACAGAGCAACTCAATTTACTTCCGAAGTCTGGAAAGCCTTCTGTAAGCAGCTGGACATTAACGTTAGCCTCACGTCAGGATATCATCCTCAGAGCAACGGCCAGGTGGAGAGACTTAACCAGGAGATTGGCCGGTATCTACGTGCCTATTGTAGTTAAGAACAACATAGGTGGTCAGAGTTTCTCCCCTGGGCCGAATATGCCAAAAACTCACTCACCCATTCATCTACAGGCCTCACCCCCTTCCAGTGTGTCCTGGGGTATCAGCCCCCCATGTTCCCGTGGTCAGGTGAACCTTCCTCGATTCCGGCTGTCGACGACTGGATTAAGCGTAGTGAGAGGGTGTGGGACAGTGCTCATGTGCGCCTTCAACGGGCCGTAAGGAATCAGGAAATCCAGGCCAACCGACGCCGCCGTCCACACCCTCCCTACCAACCTGGACAGCGGGTCTGGTTTTCTACAAGGGACATCAAGCTGCGGCTGCCCAGCAGGAAGCTCAGCCCAAGGTATATAGGTCCTTTCAAAATTCTTAAAAGAATCAATGAGGTAACATACCAGCTTGAGCTTCCTGCTAACTATCGTATCTCTCCCTCTTTCGATGTGTCCCTTCTCAAACCGGTCCACCCGGAGGCTGACCCCGGCCAGATGGCCCCAGAACCACCGCCACCCCTGGATGTAGACGGTATGCCCACCTACCAGGTAAAGGAGTTACTGGACTCTCGGCGTAGAGGGGGTCAGCTCCAATATTTGGTGGACTGGGAGGGCTATGGACCTGAGGAGAGGTCATGGGTGGCCGCCAACGACATTCTGGATCCATCTGTCACGGAGGAGTTCCATCTAGCCAGACCTGACCGTCCAGCACCACGACCATGGAGACGTCCTCGACGAGCTCCAGGAGTCGCTCCTAGAGGGAGGGGTTCTGTAATGCCAAGCCAGCAGAGGGAGCCATAACCTGAGTACTGACTGAGTGCTCCCTCTGCGGCTTCTACATTCACTTCTTGTTTGGGACTATTTAGGCACAGACCATGTGCTTTGACTTCGCGAAGTATAACCAGTTTAACCTGCCTTACCGAGTGTTTTCTTGATATCCTGATTGTCTGCATGTGTATGATTCTACCTCGTTCTCTGACCATTGATTTTTTACGGATTACCCTTTCTGGATTCTTTGCTTGTGTGGACTGATTTCAAGGTTTGACTTCACTTCCTGGCTTTTTACTTGCGTCTCTCTGATTACCCCTTGGATTGTTGAAAGATCGGACTGCTTTACGGTTATCGACCCCCTGGGGAAGATGTAAGGCATGATTCTATAGGAATAAAATTATGTAATTAAAAAAATATATAAGTATACCAATATAATATAATAGCAAGGCAAGGCCAGAGTTGTTTACAAAGCACATTTCATATACAATGGTAATTTATAGTGCTTTACATATAAAAGAAATTAAAATAATCATAACAATAAAATATATTTTTAAATGAATTAAAACGGTTACATATAAAGATGATTATACATAAAATTGTGAATTTTAAACTTTAAAATTTTTAAATACGAATTAAAAAATTAAAATAAAAAACAACAACGTAAGAATATGACTGACAAATAAATTAAAGTTACTAGTTAATATGATTGAATAAAAGTCCTAATATGAATAAGACTTGGTTCTATTACAATAAAATAATGTCATTATTTTTAACTTTTTTAATTGATATTGTAATTAAAAAATTATATTATTTTAAAAGTTTTTTTAATAAAACTGTACAATTAAAATATGTAATTATGTGTTAAAAATTATATAATATTTTATTCCTATTTTACCTCTTCGAGTAAAACTACGCAATTAAAGTGAGAATATAACATTTTATATTAAAATAAATTGTTATTAAATTAAAATACAATAGTGAAAAAAAATATATATATGACTGACAGTTTTAAGAAAATGAAAAATCTGAATTATTGAAACATGATTATAATTAAAATTCAAATTTCATGACAATATAGCATTTTGTGAAATTCTACAACATGGTTCTATGAGAATAAAGTCACATAATTAAAAAATATGACTACTTAACATAAAACATTAAAAATAATAAATGAAATGTAATAATCAATGTGATTTCAATAAAAGTAATTTAATGTGACATTTGCAGAAGTTTTATTTTGTTGTTTCCTTTCTGTATAAATAAACTGTAAAGGCCTTAAAGTGTGAGGTTAGTGTGTTGTCATTATTATTAACTCTGTGTGCGTTACCTTGCACACAGTGCAGCAGAAGTGCAGTGAGTTGAGGAACTGAAACAGCGCTGGAAGCTGCAGCCAGTCGTGTTTCTCCAGACAGAACCAGCCTTCGCTGTAAACCTCCAGTTTAGCCGGCAGACCCGAATACAGACCGCTGAGACCCGTGGCCAACACCTGCACACATTAAACACACAGTCATACAGATCCACACACACACACCTGTTTTTTTTTTTTTTTTAAGTCTCTTATGCTCATTAAAATTAAAAAATACAGAAAAAAATGTAATATTAGGAAATATTACTGCAATTCAAAATATCATTTTTTTTTTATTTTAATATACTTTAAAATTATTAATGAATTATTATGAATTTAAATCAGCCATTTCCTCAGTGTTCAGCATCACATGATCCTCCAGAAATCATTCTAATATACTTGGCTTGAGAAAGCCAACCTACTGCTACTTAAAAGCTTTTTATTCTTCTTTTTCGTAGACTAAATTTCTGAACACTGCTCCTTCTAGAGATTTCAAACTCAGCCCAGCTCTTCAGACTGATTCAACATATAGTTTTCATAAAAGTGAAGCTTAAAAATCATTCAAAATTGACGGAATGTTCAAATGATCAACACTATTCAAACTCCAACGGTCAAAATTCAAATTTAATCAAGCTTCCCTTCTATCAACTATTTTGAATCCATTCAAACTAACATTCTAATATTTCTAATCTACTGAACTATCTAGCCTAGCCTAGCAACTACAATCATGCTAGTAACTTACTAATCATGCTAGTAACTGGCTAATCATGCTAACGACATGCTAGTAGCTTGCTAATCATGCTAGAAACATGCTTGTAACTTGCTAGTCAGGCTAGAAACATGTTAGAAACATGCTAACAACTTGCTAATCAGGCTAGAAACATGTTAGAGACATGCTAGTAACTTGCTAATCATGTTAGAAACATGGTAATGACATGCTAGTAACTTGCTAAACATGCTAACATGCTAAAACTTGCTAATCATGCTAGAAACATGCTAGAAAAATGTTAGAATCATACTAACTACATTCTAATCATGCTAACATGCTAATCATCTAATCTATCTATATAAAGTTCAAAACTTTAAGCTTTTACAGCTGCTTTAAACTTTCAAGCTAGGCTTTCTCAAGCCAACCTAAACTTGACACACTTTTTTTTTTTTTTATCAATCTTTTATTATCAATGTTGGAAACAGTTGTGCTGCTTAATATTTTTTGGAACCTTTGATTCTTTTTTTCAGGATTCTTTAATGAATAAAAAGTTCAAATGAACAGCATTTATTCAGAATAGAAATCTTTTCTAACAATATAAGCCTTCACTATCAGTTTTTATCAGTTTAACACATCCTTGGTTAATAAAAGTATCAAAGTAAAAAATTACTGACCCCAAACTTTGTGGTTTTTATTGTTACAAAAGTTTTCTATTTTAAATAAATGCTGTTCTTTTTAACGTTTTATTGATCAAAGAATTCTAAAAAAAGTATCACAGGTTCCAAAAAAAATATTGGGCAGCACAACTGTTTCCAACATTGAAAATATAAGCATATTAGAATGATTTCTGAAGGATCATGTGACACTGAAGACTGCAATAATGATGCTTAAAATTCAGCTTTGCATCACAGGAATAAATTATATTTTAAAGTATATTAAAATAGAAAACCACTATTTTAGTGTGTGCAGTGTGTATAACAGACTATTCCTGTGTACAACACAGAAATAAAAGTCTTAATTGTTTATTGTGTGTGTTTAGCAGCACATGGGTTTATTTGGGTCAAAAACACACAAGCCATAATCCATCAGCAAAAACCTACACACGCAATCCTGTGACTAGGATTAAAACCTGAGAGAGCGAAAACAAACACACACACACACACACACACACACACACACACACACACACACACATACAATCATAAATATAACAAAACTACCTAATTATTAATTTAATTAAGATTAGATTTTAATATAAATTGAAAGTTTCAAATATATCTTTGAAATGGAAATATGATTATCTTCTTTGTAAACATACTTTTTTCGCTTACTTCAATTAATCTCACAAAACTAGCAGGCTTTAGCCAGTGGTAGTAATGACAGTGTCATGAAAACTTGACTGAAGATGCAAAAAGAGAAACAGACTAACTGAATCAATTGAGTGATTCATTTACGCTGGAACCGCTCCGAAATAATTTGATATAGTTCGAAACATCAGAGAGCGTTCGCGAATCATTTGATGTAGTTTGAAAACATCAGAGTTGATTCGCGAGTCATTTGATATAGTTCGAAACATCAGAGTTGATTCGCGAGTCATTTGATATAGTTCGAAAACATCAGAGAGCGTTCGCGAATCATTTGATGTAGTTCGAAAACATCAGAGTTGATTCGCGAGTCATTTGATATAGTTCGAAACATCAGCGAGCGTTCGCGAATCATTTGATATAGTTCGAAAACATCAGAGTTGATTCGCGAGTCATCTGATGTAGTTCGAAAACATCAGAGTTGATTCGCGAGTCATTTGATATAGTTCGAAACATCAGAGTTGATTCGCGAGTCATTTGATATAGTTCGAAACATCAGAGTTGATTCGCGAGTCATTTGATATAGTTCGAAACATCAGAGTTGATTCGCGAGTCATTTGATATAGTTCGAAACATCAGCGAGCGTTCGCGAATCATTTGATATAGTTCGAAAACATCAGAGTTGATTCGCGAGTCATCTGATGTAGTTCGAAACATCAGCGAGCGTTCGCGAATCATTTGATATAGTTCGAAACATCAGAGTTGATTCGCGAGTCATTTGATATAGTTCGAAACATCAGCGAGCGTTCGCGAATCATTTGATATAGTTCGAAAACATCAGAGTTGATTCGCGAGTCATCTGATGTAGTTCGAAAACATCAGAGTTGATTCGCGAGTCATCTGATGTAGTTCGAAAACATCAGAGTTGATTCGCGAGTCATTTGATATAGTTCAAAACATCAGAGTTGATTCGCGAGTCATTTGATATAGTTCGAAACATCAGCGAGCGTTCGCGAATCATTTGATATAGTTCGAAAACATCAGAGTTGATTCGCGAGTCATTTGATATAGTTCGAAAACATCAGAGTTGATTCGCGAGTCATTTGATATAGTTCGAAACATCAGCGAGCGTTCGCGAATCATTTGATATAGTTCGAAAACATCAGAGTTGATTCGCGAGTCATTTGATATAGTTCGAAACATCAGAGAGCGTTCGCGAATCATTTGATGTAGTTTGAAAACATCAGAGTTGATTTGCGAGTCATTTGATATAGTTCGAAACATCAGAGTTGTACACTGTAGTTGCATTCAAGGTCCTTTTCAGGAGCCAGAGGCTGCTTGCCCATATGCCCGAGGAGCCTCTGAAAGGAACCGCTATAGACAGTTCAGCACTGACAGCCCACACTCACTAGTGAGGCGCAGCATTGCCGTGTTGACCGAATCCAGCTCCGTGCCGAGAAAAAAGATCTCTGTCTCTTTTCTCAGTAGACCCGAAGACACAGATGGCTGGGGTGCTGGAGCACCAGGTCCCTGTGCTTGCACAACAAATCTCGCAAGTGGTCTAAGATGAGCCAGTCGTAGAGATAGTTGAGGAAGCAGATGCCCTTTTCTTTTTTCCGCCAAAGGGGTTCAGGGCACCCTCCGCGATCTCCGTGAGGCGCAGGGGGGCAGGGCCAGGCCAAATGGGAGACCTTGTACTGGTCTGCTCGACCCTCGAAGGCAAATCGTAGAAAGGGTCTGAGTGGAGGTAAAATCGAGAAATGGAAGTATGCGTCCTTTGTGTCAAGGACTGCAAACAAATCCTGACAAAGTCATGAATGGCAGCCTAAAAGGGACCGTTCAGAACTCAATGCCGGATCGGTCGAACCCGCCATTTTTAACGGGCACGATGAAGTCAGGACTTCATCTCGGCTGGAGGGAAGGCTTGAATATGTCCTTCACCAGGAGAACGACAATCTCTGCACACAGGACAAGACTCCATCAGGTGGCAGCGAGTTGCGAGCTCGAATGCACCGTGACCGCACTCTCCACGAGAGAAACATCCACGTACCCGTTTGGCCACGAACAAGGGTAGTGAGCGATGAGGAGCACAGATGAAACGAACCGT
Source organism: Garra rufa (assembly GCF_049309525.1). Classification (NCBI taxonomy): domain Eukaryota; kingdom Metazoa; phylum Chordata; class Actinopteri; order Cypriniformes; family Cyprinidae; genus Garra; species Garra rufa. Next base: position 41,520,846 of record NC_133378.1, read on the forward strand.
GTGAGGGGCTGCCACATCCTAGATAGCTTCTGATGCATCTCAGGTCTCAGGTCTCAGTGGGGCAGTGCGGCGTTCCACCCCCTAAAAAAACCAATCATCCAGCCTGAGCGAAATGGGAGAAGATGCCTTAACATGTCCAACCCAAATTCCCAGGCGGCCTGGAGAAGCTGTTCAGCGTTCGCCCCCGACGGAGCGGCCACCCCGAAGGGGTGTCGCTCAGCAGGGTCGTTCCCCTCAACAGCCGATCGCCCCCCCCCTCTGATGTTTGATACACATTCTGTCCTCCTCTGGAGCATCAAAGGGACGCTTGCCATGCTGGACGAGGGAGCGTCATGCTTTGATAGCTCTACGAGACTGCGTGATGATCCAGAAGTCTACGGGGGGGTTGCCCGGCGAAGAGTTCTGGAAACACCACGAGATCGCCCAAGGTCTTTCGTTGATCGGCAGCAAAGCCTCGCGAACGAGCGGCGGGATCTCTCGCAGCCATGGTCATACGCTTGTAATGAATGCGCGAACCATCCACAAAAGCCGGCTCAGCGTGCTCTCGCGGCAACACACGATCCAGCGATCGTGTTCGTAACAGAGAAGTGAGAAAGTCACCACACCCAGAGACACACGGCCGGAAAGACATCCCGAGGGAATACTCTCAACAGCCATGTGAGAGAAATTTGCTCTTTTAGAATCCCTCTGTCACAATCGCTGGTGGTGTACTGGGTGAGAGGAGCCAGGAGAAAACACAGGGAATCCAGGAGTATAAGAAAACCCTAATTTATTAAATAAAACTGAAAACACTAACAAAGTAAACCAAAACACAGGGAAACAAGCACAGCATGTAACAATCATCGAAGGACAAAGGGAAGTGAGCAGACACAGACTTAAATACACAGAAGACAGGGCGTGGTTACAAACGAGATAACAAGGGGGAAATACAAATATGGGCATGACTGGCCCAAAAGAACATGAACCAAAAGGGGGAGTAAACGGAATAAACCAAGCATACTAGAAACACAGGGGGAAAAACACTAGGAGAACAGAACAGACAAGACTAAATCCTGACACCCGATTTGCCCAGGGAGGATTGCGGCACAACTGTGCACTCAGTATAAACTCGCTGGAATGCAAGAATGCCGGTCTTGCCGGCTCACGGGATCAGCTGGTGATGAGCGGTAACAACAACAGCATAGAGCTTTTATGAATAAAAGCTCATAAGGCGAGGCTCCGAAGCAAAAATCGTAATGAGTGGTTGCACGCCACCCTCTTATATACCCGTATGTCCGGGGGAGTGGCTCGGCATGCAAAATCCACTCGCCAATTCTCATTGGCCTTTTCTATAAAGCTCAGAGGTGATTGGTCTCTCAGGCGAGTTCCCATATGTAACGTCATAGTGAAACGAAGGAAGGGGAACTTTGGGTCAGATTAATTTAAATGTTCATCTAATCAAATTTTTAGGTCACATTCCAAGATCATTCCATTTTGTCCTAACATTTACATAACTTTTAAAAAAACACTAGTGACAGTTGTAAGAAAGTTCCGTGTTAGGTGTGATAGCAATACACTAAAGCTGATTTTACACATGCAAACATCACTCTGATCAAACAAATCATATTCTCACCGGGCAGAAGTATGTGCTCTCCACGATGTGTTTGGCCACCAGGCTGTTCTTAGACGAGAGGCTCATGATAAGGGTGAGGGCGTCTCTGGCCTGCGCACCTACCGTCCCATCGCGATGGATAAATGGGATGAGCAGAGAGAAGAGCAGGAAGTTGGCAGCTCCCTGATCCTGACTACTGTGGAAGAACAACTCCAGCACAGAGGCTTCCTTCACCAGCACACGGCACAGCTGATGCAGCAAAGACACCAGCTCCGCCTCTACCACAGAACTACTGGGCCCCACGGTGCAGGTGAGCCCTGCTGTGGAGCTGATGCTTTTGCTGGGAGCAGAGGGCCCCACAGTGGAGGAGTTAGAGCAGGCAGACAGCAGCATCATCAGAGGTTTGAGGATGGGTTTGTGGTGTAGCAGCGGTTGTTTGGCTTGCGCCACCAGCATCTTGTACATGCGCAGCTGCTCCAGCTTCATGTCGTCGGTGAACTCGCGCCGCAGACTCCACAGAAACAGCTTTTCCATCACGTTCTCCACCACCACAAACTCTAGGATGGTCCCCATGGACCCGCCCTGACCGCTCTCTTCCTCCATCAGCAGGAAGAGCATGTGCTCCACATAGTTCTGCACGGCGCTCGCCTCGTCGCCAGGGATTGGACCAAACCGCAGACTGACGGCACCGCCACGACCCGGGTCATGCTTCTCCAGGATCCTCAGAACCTGACACAACCAGAGAGAGTTTAATAGATAGATAGATAGAACGATAGAAGGAAAGATAGAAGTGAGAAAAAAATGATGGATAGATAAAACAACATAACGATAGATAGATAGATAGATAGATAGATAGATAGATAGATAGATAGCATGATAAAGAGATAGAAAGATCAATCAGTAGATAGATAGAACAACAATAGATAATAGATAGATAGATAAAACAATAGATAGAACGACAGAACAATAGATAGATAGAACAATACACCGATAGAATGACTAATCGATCGATAGACAGACAGACAGACTGATAGATACTCTGATTTATTGTCTGTTTTATTACCTTGATGTTATTATACTCTGTATTCTACACATCTACAATGCTTTGGCAATACTGTAACAAATGTCATGCCAATAAAGCTACTACTGAACTATGATAGAGACAGACAGACAGACAGACAGACAGACAGACAGACAGACAGACAGACAGACAGACAGACAGACAGATTGATAGATAGAAACAGACGGATAGACAGACAGACAGACAGACAGACAGACAGACAGACAGACAGACAGACAGACAGACAGACAGACTGATAGATAGATAGATAGAGACAGACGGACGGACGGACGGACGGACGGACGGACGGACAGACAGACAGACAGACAGACAGACAGACAGACAGACAGACAGACAGACAGACAGACAGACAGACAGACTGACAGACTGATAGATAGAGACAGATAGACAGACAGACAGACAGATTGATAGATAGAAACAGACAGACAGACAGACAGACAGACATACATACAGACAGACAGACAGACAGACAGACAGACAGACAGACAGACAGACAGACAGACAGACAGACAGAAGAAAGAAAGAAAGAAAGAAAGAAAGAAAGAAAGATGATAGATAGATAGATAGATAGATAGATAGATAGATAGATAGATAGATAGATAGATAGATAGATAGATAGATAGATAGATAGATAGATGTTTGTATACCTGTGTCCAGTGATTTTTGAAAACGATCATACATGTTTCTGGGTCAACGCCCTTCAGGGTCAGCGCTCGCCCTCCATTACAACTGGAGACCACTGAGGCCAACATCCTGATGGAGACTGAGTGGAGCTAGACCATCATGCAGCTCTGATGGGCATCTCTCTCTGTCTCACGGCATCTCAGCATGCAGGACCTGCAGGGGTATGACTGACCTGTTTCAAAGAAGAGAAACGGTCGCCATAAACATCATTTAAATTTAAATGTAAATTTACAGATAATTTACTCATCCCCTTGTCATCCAAGATGTTCACGTCTTTCTTTCTTCTTGTAAAGAAATTATGCTTTTTATGGAAAACATTTCAGGATTTCTCTCCATATAGTGGACTTCTATGGTGCCCCGAGTTTGAACTTCCAAAATGCAGTTTAAATGCAGCTTCAAAGGGCTCTAAACGATCCCAGCCAAGGAATATGAGTCTTGTTTAGCGAAATGATCTGTTATTTTCTAAAAAAAAATTACAATTTATATATTTTTTAACCATTAAATGCTCGTCTTGTCTAGCTCTGCTAGAACTCTGTGTATTCCCGTTCAAGACAGGGTATGTCAAAAAAACTTCTCCTCCAACTTCAAAATCGTCCTACACTGCTGCAGAAGTGCAAAATATGCAAAGAAGATCAAATGTCCTTTACCATAAAAGGAAAACAGTGATGTAGAATGATTTTAATGTTGGAGGAGAAAATGAGATGAAAGTTTTTGGACATACCCTAACTGTACTGAACCGGAATACACAGAGTTGATGTAGAGCTAGACAAGATGAACATTTGAGGTTAAAAAGTATATAAATTATAATTTTTTTTAGAAAAAGGTTTTGCTAGATAAGACCCTTTTTCCTCATCTGGGATCATTTGGAGCCATTTGAAGCTGCATTTAAACTGCATTTTGGAAGTTCAAACTCACAGGCACCAATGAAGTCCACCATATGGAGAGAAATCCTGAAATGTTTTCCTCGAAAACATAACTGAAAAAAAAAGGACATGAACATCTTGGATGACAAGAGGCTGAATAAATGATCTGTACATTGTTCTGGTAAAGAACTTCTCCTTTAATGAGAAAGTCTCTAGTTCTGCACTAGTAGAGCAGGAAGAGCTCTGGTTCCACCCTACAGCAGCACACACTACAGGGTGGAGGCCCCTTCTCCGACATTCCCAACATTCCACAGCATTCCTAGGAACTCGTACCTCAGTGCAGCCATGGCAGCTGAACAAGCTCTGAGAGAGAGAGAGATTTAATGTTTTTAGAGTTTCTAGTGTGTGTGTTTAAATGAATAGTTCACCCTCAGGCTATCCAAAATGTAGATGAGTCTGTTTATTCATCAGATTTGAAGAAATGTGTCAATCCATCACTTGCTCACCAATGGATGTGAATGGGTGCTGTCAGAATGAGAGTCTAAACAGCTGATAAAAAGTCCATAATCCATAATAACGCTTCCTCTAGTGAAAAAAGTCTGAATCAGGAGAGAAATCTGCACAGATCAAGCACTGTTTACAAGCCAAAATATTCCAAAACATCAAATATATGGCTGGATTTTGATGTGAGAGACAACAGGAGATGGACTTTTTCACTTGAGCAAGCGTTATTATGGATTACAGACTTGGATTTGTTTCAGCTTTTGTCTTCTCAAGATGTTAACTGATGGACTGGAGTGGTGTGGATTGCTTGTGGATTATTGTGATGTTTTTATCAGCCGTTTGGACTCTCATTCTGATGGCACCCATTCACATCTATTGGTGAGCAGGTGATGGAATGACACATTTCCACAAATCTGATGAAGAAATCTGCACAGATCAAGCACCGTTTACAAGCCAAAATAGCTCTAAACAAATGTTTTGCTGGATTTACATGAGAGACACAACCAGAGATGGACTTTCTTAGCATTATTATCATTTACAGACTCATATTTTACTTAAAAACATCTTAATGATGGATTTGTTTCATCTTTTGTCTTCTCAAGATGTTAACTGATGGACTGGAGTGGTGTGGATTACTTGTGGATTATTGTGGTGTTTTTATCAGCTGTTTGGACTCTCTTTCTGATGGCACCCATTCACATCCATTGGTGAGCAAGTGATGCAATGACACATTTCCACAAATCTGATGAAGAAATCTGCACAGATCAAGCACCGTTTACAAGCCAAAATAGCTCTAAACAAATGTTTTGCTGGATTTACATGAGAGACACAACCAGAGATGGACTTTCTTAGCATTATTATCATTTACAGACTCGTGTTTTACTTAAAAACATCTCAATGATGGATTTGTTTAATCTTTTGTCTTCTCAAGATGTTAACTGATGGACTGAAGTGGTGTGGATTGCTTGTGGATTATTGTGGTGTTTTTATCAGCTGTTTGGACGCTCTTTCTGATGGCACCCATTCACATCCATTGGTGAGCAAGTGATGCAATGACACATTTCCACAAATCTGATTGAGAAGTCTGCACAGATCAAGCAGTCCAAAACAGCTCTAAACAAATATGTGGCTGGATTTAGATGAGAGACACAACAGGAGATTGACTTTCTCAGCGTTATTATAGATTACAGACTCGTATTTTAGTCAAACAAACATCTTAATGATGGATTTGTTTCAGCTTTTGTCTTCTCAAGATGTTAGCTGATGGACTGGAGTGGTGTGGATTACTTGTGGATTATTATGATGTTATTATCAGCTGTTTGGACTCTCATTCTGACGGCACCCATTCACATACATAGGTGAGCAAGTGATGGAATGCAACATTTCTCCAAATCTGATGAAGAAACAAACTCACATACATCTTGGATGACCTGAGGGTAAGCACATTCTCAGATAATTTTAATTTTTGTGAATTATTTCATTATTTTCAACTGCTGAATTTTACAATACTGGCAGTGCTATTTTCCTATAAAGCTGAATTGAACAGTCCGTATTGTATAAAGCACTATAGAAGTAAATGTGACTTGGGTTCAAACCAGAGTTCAGTTCATCAGACACAGAAAAAAAAGATACAGACAAATCCAGCAGACCATCTGCGAGTGAACTAATCTGATGCTCGCCGTTACGAGTCCTGATAATCAGGAGAAGAGAGCGCTGTGATTTCATTTCCTGCGGTAAAGAGGATTGATGATTGACGGTGGAGAGACGCACACAGCATCAACACATAGATGGTCTTATTTGCCCTTATTGTGAATGATTCCCTAGTGCATGTTAAAAATAAATTTATGCAAAAAATTATATATATTTTATGTAATATTGTTGCTTAGCACAATGTATGAAATATATTTTTTAAAAATATTTAAAAATAATTGCTCACACAATTTTGCTGTACAAACACCTTTCACCATGCAATCAATTCCTGATTAATTAAATCATTAAATCTCATGCAATATCCAGTTTCACTTGTGTGTATGCAAAACAAATTGTGAACGCCTCTGCACAGATGCTGTTTAATATATGGCTCTTCTGTGTATCTTTTTGCTTTGTAAAGCTCTTTTGTTGCTTTGAATTCAATACCTCTGTTTGTGTGTGTTCAGCTGCAATGACATAAGCACACAAAAAGCACAATAGCTCAGTGCTAATGGCATTTCTTTTTGATTTTTAGACTGGCTTTGGTCTATAATCACTGTGGTTGATGAATTTAAACCATCACAATTTTTATTCTTGGTCTCATCTCATCAAAAAGTGCATGGATATCTGAAGTAAGTCAAATAAAATGAATTAAAAAAAAAGGTTCAGGTAAACAGAACTCATTAAAAACATGATACTGTACAAGTACTGTATGAAAAAGCTCTTTCTAATATTGAGAGAAGCTGGAAATACATAGCCAGGAAGATTAATCTCTATTTCTGTCCCAGTTGACAGATAATCTGAGGGTTTGCAAAGCTGATTTTAAGTCATTTAGACATTTTTATCTGATCTATGTCTGATTTGTCACTAGTCAGTTCTTCTTGCATTCACACAGTTGTGTGTAACAACTAAACCAAAAATATTATTGCAATTGGAAATAACAGTTTTTTATTTTAATATATTTCAAAATATAATTTATTTATGTGATGCAAAGCTGAATTTAATTCATCAGGCATTACTTCAGTCTTCAGTGTCACATGATTCTTCAGAAATCATTCTGATATGTTGATTTGTTACTTTTATTATCATTTTTAATGCATTTTTTAGAACCTGTGATATTTTTTCAGGATTCTTTGATAAATAAAGAGTTGAAAAGAACAACCTTTATTCAAAATAGAAATCTTTTCTAACAATATAATTCTTTACTATCACTTTTGATCAATTTAACACATCCTTGCTGAATAAAAGTATTAATTTCTTACAAAGAAAGAAAGAAAGAAAAGATTTACAGACCCCAAACTTTGAACGAGGTGTTTATTATTACAAAAGTTTTCTATTTTAAATAAATGCTGTTGTTTTTAACATTTTATTGAAAAGTATTACAGGTTTAAAAATAAATATAAAAGCCTTTTCCAACATTGATAATAAAAATCAGCATATTAAAATGATTAAAATGATTTCTGAAGGATCATGTGACACTGAAGACTGGAGTAGTGATGCTGAAAATTCAGCTTTGCATCACAGGAATAAATGACATTTTAAAGTATAATCGAATAAAAAAATCACTATTTTAGATTGCATTAACATTTCATAATATTACAGTTTTATTTCTGTATTTTTAATCAAATAAACACAGCCTTGATAAGCAGAAAAGTCTCATTTAAAAAGCATTAAAAATCCTACTGATCCCAAACTTTTAAGCGGTGGTGTATAAAAATAAAACGTAAAAACTCACATATTTTATTTAAGCTAGTTGTTCATTTTCACTCATTTTCATCGTAACTCATGCTAAAACTGAATTAATCACTACATTTGAAAATATTAAAATTAAAATATAATAACAATAATGATACGGTGTTTAAATACAGTGTTCAAAAATATTTATGGTTGCTGTACAAGTGTTCAACAGATTTTAAAGACAAAACACACAAAGTAGAAACTTATTGTCACATTAATACATTTAGTTTTAAACACTCTTTTGTCTTTTCTAATAAAACTGGTCACACTGCAAACAAAAATTCTTTAGTATTTTGTCTTGTTTCTAGTCAAAATATCTAAAAATATCTTAAATTAAGATGCATTTAGATAAGTAAAATGACAGACGATATTTAGTCTTGTTTTAAGCTAAATGCTCTTAATTTAGTGTTTTCACCCTGGAAACAAGTACAATTATCTGCCAGTGGGCTAAGTAAAATATTCTTTAGTATTTAGTAGTAATAGTATTTTACTTCTTTTAAGCAAAATGCACCTAATTTAGTTTATTTCCACTGGAAACGAGATGAAATACTTTAATCTATGCATCATGATTAAAGAATTTTTAGATATTTTGACTAGAAACAAGACAAAATTCTAAGTAAGATAAGCCTTTTTTTTATTTGCAGTGCAACAGCTTTCACCATGATATAATAACACCTCTAAATCTATTTTTATATTTTGTAAAATTTAATTATCCACCAGTAAGCTGGATAATTTCCGTATAGGAACTATTATTCTCACTTCTCCTTCAATCACTTATTTTAGAGGTCTAAAACTTACTAAATGTAATAAAGTCACTCTTATAGATGCAGAATCCTCTATAAGAATAAATGATTGGAGAAAAAGCTGATCTGAAACTCACCGGTGTTCCAGTGACGCAGCTCTGCTTCTGTTGTATTTCCATCAAACTGTCCTGTGTGTCCTGTTATCTTCTGAAGGAGCTATAGTTCATGAAGTTGCTGTCTTACAGAACCTGAATAATAATATAAAAGCAGTTTAAGATACAGATACAGGCCTTCATGTGTTGAGAAATAGCCTACTGTGAAAGCAGAACACAGAGCAACTCAACAGAGCAAAACACTCACAGAGATTAGAGTGATTACAGACTGTGTGTGTGTGTGTGTGTGTGTGTGTGTGTGTGTGTGTGTGTAAAGCCTGTCCTATTAAAGCCTTTAATGACAGCTGTCAGTTGTTGTGTGCTCGTGATTTATAAACGCTATGAATGCCAGATAAAACCTTTTATCCTCGAATAAAACCGATTTTTAAAAGGACAAAAGTTCATTTGGACGTTCAGACATGCGCAGATCTATTTGGTACTGTACACTGGTTCATTAAAACAATGTATGGCTCATAAAAAAATATCTTATTTGATTGTAATGTTTGTATTGTATGTTCGTTTTTGATATTCGCCTTGCTATATTTCAAATACTTGCATAAAATGTTTTCCGAAACATAAACGCGAGCAATAGCGACACCTCGTGGAGGCTTTAAACTTCCGACAAACGTGAAAACATTGGGGAAATGCAATGCAAATCACCGAGGTTTCTCCTTCATTGGTTTTTAAAAGCACCTGATGAAGTTGGCTGATGACTGTGCAGAGTAAGCAAAGCTGGAATCTAGACAAAGAGGCTCAAATAGGCAATTTTTGGTTCCAAGAACGTTCCTGCTGGTCTTAAATAATAATAATAATAATAATAATAATAATAATAATAATAATAATAATAATAATAATAATAATAAAGCTGTCACAAAATAAAATAAAAAAACATCTCTGCAGTTTTTTGAGAATGTTAGTTAATTGGTTATAAATGTACAACACGTTCCATTCTCGACGTTCTGGGAACGTTAATTTGGTCTGGTTATACAAATACAAATGAAAAATAACCATTTGAGAACGCTCTATTCACTGTAGGGTCCCTTAGAAAGCATCACTGTAATGCTAAACATTAGTTTAATGGTTATAAAAGTTATAGTTACAAACATAAAACCTAAAAATAACCATTAGTTAACGTTCTATAAACAAACAAACAAACACACACAAACAAACAACATTCCTGCAACGTTCTGGGAACGTTGATTTGGTCTAGATATAAACCATAAACCCCCCAAAGTAACCATTAGGGAACGTTCTATGAAGGTAAGCTTTTCGATGTCAAAATAATCAAATAATAATAAATAAATAAAAAATCTACAATGTTCTGGGAACCGGTTATTAATGTACAACACAAAAAACAACCCTGCTAGATTCTAGGAACGTTAATTTGGTCTGGTTATACAAATAAAATGGAAAGAATGATCATTATAGGGAACGTTCTATTTACCTTTATTTTCCCTTTACGTTGTCAAAAAAAGTATCACTGCAATATTAAACGTTAGTTGGCCAAGGTATAAAAATAAAACCTAAAATTAACCATTAGGGAACGTTCTATGAAGGTTCCCTTTAAGTTGTCACCAAAAAAAAAAAAAATCTTGCAACGTTCTGGGAACGTTAACGTCAATGTTATCACTGCAATGTTGAACGTTGGTCTAGTTATAAAAATAACAGTGAAATAACCATTAGGGGGCGTTCTATAAACGTTTTCTTTAAGTTGTAACAAAACAACATTCATGTAACGTCATGGGAACGTTCGTGTAGTTTAGTTATAAAAATTAAAAACTGAAAATTAAAAACCATTAAAGAACTTTTTTTTTTTGAAGGTTCCCTTTAAATTGTCACAAAAAAAAAAAATTCTTGCAACATTCTGGGATGGTTTTAGTCTAGTTTTAAAAATAAAACCCAAAAAATTACTATTAAGGAACATTCTATAAAGGTTTCCTTTAAGTTGTCACAAAATAACATTCATGTAACGTTCTGGGAACGTTCATGTAGTCTAGTTATAACAATTAAACTCAAAACATAACATTAAATTACGTTTTATGAAGGTTCCATTTAAGTTGTCACAAAAAACATTCTTGCAACAATCTGGGATGGTTTTAGTCTAATTTTAAAAATAACCCCCCAAAAAATGAATTACTATTAAGGAACGTTCTATGAAGGTTCCCTTGTGGTTATTTCTAAAAAAAACATCGCTGCAATGTTTTGGGAACATTCTATTTACTGTAGGTTCCATTTGAGTTGCCACAAAAGCATCTCTGCAATGTTTTGGGAACGTTAATTTGGTCTGGTTATACAGAAAATACAAAATTTACTGTAGGTAATTTATTTACTGTAGGTTCCATTTAAGTTGTCACAAAAGCATCACTGCAATGTTGAATGTTAGTCTAGTTATAAAAATAAAACCTAGAAATAACCATTGAGGAGCGTTATATGGAGGTTTCCTCTAAGTTGTCAAAAAAAAAAAAAACATTCCTGCAACGTTCTGGGAATGTTAATTTGGTCTAGTTATAAAAATGAAACCCTAAAAATAACCATTAAGGTTCCCTTTTGGAAGGAAGGACCATTAAGGAAGGTTCCCTTTTGGTTTCATTTGTATAACCAAAAGGGAACCTTCAAAGAATGTAAATTGTTTTTTGGGGGGTTACTTTTTATAACTAGACTAAATTAACGTTCCCAGAACGTTGCAGGAACGTTATTTTGTGACAATTTAAAGGGAAGCTTTTTTAGAATGCTCCCTAAAGGTTATGTTTTCAGTTTTATTTGTATAACCAGACCAAATTAATATTCACAGAACGTTGTAGGGATGTTTTTTTTTAATAAAATAAAACCGAAAAAATAATCATTAGGGAACGTTCTATTTACTGTAGGTTCCCTTTAAGTTGTCAAAAAAATGTAACACTGCAATATTAAACGTTAGTTGGTCTAGGTATAAAAATAAAACCTGAAAATAACCATTAGGAAATGTTCCATGTCACAAAATAACATCTCTACAACGTTCTGGAACCAAGAACCAACAGAGAACGTTCCCAAAACAACCTTTAAGTTGTCACCAAAAAAAAAAAAAAAAAAAAAAAAACATCATTCCTCCAACGTTCTGGAAACGTTAATTTGGTCTTATTACAAAATGGAACCCAAAAAAAACAACCATTGTTTGTTAAACATTCTATTATTTAAGTTGTCAAAAAAGTATCTTTGCATTATTAAACGTTAGTTGGTCTAATAAAACCTAAAAATAACCATTAGTGAACGTTCTACGTCACAAAAATACTTCCCTGTAATGTTCTGAAACCAAGAAGGAACCAACAGAGAACATTCCCAGAACAACCTTAAAGTTGTCACCAAAAAAAAAAAAAAAACACATTCCTGCAACGTTCTGGGAATGTTAATTTATTCTGGTTATAAAAATGGAGCCCAAAAAAAAACACATTAAAGAACGTTCGATAAAGGTTCCCTTTTGGTTTTCAAAAATCAAACAACAGCAGCAACAACAAAAACATCTCTGCAGTTTTCTGGGAATGTTAGTTAATGTTAGGTTCCCTTTAAGTTGTCAAAAAAAAGTATCACTGCAGTATTAAACGTTGGTCTAGGTATAAAAATAAAACATAAAAATAACCATTAGGAAATGTTCCATGTCACAAAATAACATCTCTACAACGTTCTGGAACCAAAAACCAACAGAGAACATTCCCAAAACAACCTTTAAGTTGTCACCAAAAAAAAAAAAAAAAAAAAAAAACATTCCTCCAACGTTCTGGAAACGTTAATTTGGTCTAATTACAAAATGGAACACAAAAAACAACCATTAAGGAACATTCTATTATTTAAGTTGTTAAAAAAGTATCTTTGCATTATTAAACGTAGTTGGTCTAGGTATAGAAATAAAACCTAAAAATAACCATTAGTGAACGTTCCACGTCACAAAAATACATCCCTGTAATGTTCTGAAACCAAGAAGGAACCAACAGAGAACATTCCCAGAACAACCTTTAAGTTGTCACCAAAAAAAAAAAAAAAAAACATTCCTGCAACGTTCTGGGAATGTTAATATGTTCTGGTTATAAAAATGGAGCCCAAAAAAACAACAGCAGCAACAACAAAAACATCTTTTCAGGGAATGTTAGTTAGTGTTATGTTCCCTTTAAGTTGTCAAAAAAGTATCACTGCAGTATTAAACGTTGGTCTAGGTATAAAAATAAAACCTAAAAATAACCATTAGGGAACGTACAGTCACAAAAAACCCCATCTCTGTAAGGTTCTAGAAACCAAGAAGGAACCCACAGAGAACGTTACAGAACATTTTTATTTGATTCCCCCAAAAATAACCAAACTAGAACCAAATGACAATTCTGTTTCAGAGCTTTCAGCGTTTTACTTTTATTCCAACATTTGGAAAATGAGTAGATCCTGACTGGTATTTATTATGACTTATAAAACGTTTTTATAATAATCAAATTTCCACAAGAAACGTGAAATGTTGCATAACCAATGTCTGCAACTCATAAGACCACACACACACACAGTTGGTCTCATCATCATCATCATCATCATCATCCTCCTCCTCCTCCTCCTCCTCCTAATATCTGTGGATGAGTTGGAGTGATTGTTCGGTTTGGCGCCTCCCTCTTCTCCTTCACATGGACAGAAGAACTTCCTGTTGACGTTCGTGCGTCCTGACAATAGATAGCCTACTGACACTCCAGTCCGAGTTTCTTCAGTCGTTTAGACACAGAAAACAGAAACTAATTTATATGACAGTATCAAACTCGGACTCTGTGAGGAGAAACTTCGCTTCCGCCGGATTAAAAGTTCGATCGCATTTGAAGCAACTTTCCTACGCGTTTCCAAAGAGGAATGCCGGTCAGATCTGTTGTCTTGCTGTTGTAGACGGTAAATAAACCGTCTTTCTCTCGGTATGGCGGAGGCACGAGCTGAGGAGGACGAGGAGCGATTGCGCGATCCCGGCGGCGCGAGACGGAGCTCAGGTACGCGCAACACAACAAACAAAACACTTCATAATCAACGCAGACGGCCTTTACTTTAACTTAGTTCAACAACAAAAAAAAGTAGGTTTAATGTATGTAAATGTATATTTTAGGTCACTTCCGATTTAGTTTGAGTTCTATTTCGTTTTTATCATTTGTAATCACCGTTAGTTTATATTTTATCTGTATATAAAATGTTTAAAAAAATGAATTAACTCAAAAAATCATGGTAATTATAAAATAATTAGAAATTTTATAGATTTTTTAGTGTAGCCTATATATTCCATGGGCTCATAAAAACATCTTAATAATCCTAAACTAATTCGTAGATTAATTTTATAATATAAAATATTATATAATGAGTAAAATGGTATATATAAAGTTATACATAAATGCTAAAAATTCAGATTTAAAATCACAGGAATAAATTACTTTTTTAAATATATTCAGGTATTAAGTTATTTTAAACAGTAAAATTATTTCAATTTTAAAATTTTACTGTTTTTGCTTTACTTTGGATAAAATAAATGCAGGCTTGGTGAGCATATATATATATATATATTTCTTTTTAGGTTTGCTTAATTATATTTAAGCGACATAATAATCATAAAATAATTAATAAATTTAAACTCATAAATTAAAGAAAAAACATTAAAAATCTTACTGTTCGAAAATTTGTGGTAGTTTATATATATATATATATATATATATATATATATATATATATATATATATATATATATATATATATATATATATATATATACACACACACACACACACACAATTGTAGGTTGAAATGTACATACATGTATTTTTTAGGTCATGCACAATTTCTTTTTAGTTTTGTTTAATTATATTTAAACGACATAATCATAAAATCATAAAACATATTACTATTAATAAATTTGTGACTGGTAGTTTATATATCTATCTTATATAACTATAAATAAATTGTAGGTTGAAATGTACATAAATGTAAATTTATTTGGTTTAGTTTTGTTTAATTATATTTAAATGACATAATAATCATAAAAGAATAAATGTGACCTAAAAAATTAAAGAAAAACAAAAAACTTTACTGTTCAAAACTTTGTGACTGGTAGTTTATTTATTTATTTATATATATATAAACAGATTTGTAGGTTGAAATGTACATAAATGTATATTTAGGTCATTTACAATTTTTTGGGGGTTGGTTTAATTATATTTAAATGTCATAATACTCATCAAATAATTAATAAATATGAATCATAAAAATGTCATGATAATTATAAAAGAATTAGAGATCTGTTATGAGCTCATAAAAACAGCTTAATAATCATAAGCTAATGAGTCAATTTGTTTCATAATATTACAAATGAGTTCAACCATCCATTGTTCAACAACAAAATTGTGGGTGGTTAAAATAAATAAATACATATTTTAGGTCATGTACCATTTTGTTTAAGTTGTGTTTCATTATATAAACAACATAATCATAAAATAATAAGCAAAGTCATTTAGAAATATACTTCATATAAAAGAAGCTACAAAAGTGATTTTATGTCCATAGAAAGCACATTAAATGTAAGTGAAGTGTCTACTTTTAAGGTTTCAAATACGTTTTTGGAAAATCAAATGTCAAAATTTGGTTGAAATAATGTTGTCATTCAGTGCAACAATATTTATGTAAAACAAAATCAAACAACATGCTTATTCTGACTTGTGCATATTAAAATATATAAAAAAATGAAGGAGCATATTACGTTTTATTGTGTTTTAAATGAGTAAAAATGATTAAAGACAAATGGGCAAAACCTAGGATAGTGGCAAATAAAAACACAATTAGTATTTGGGGTGAAATTAATATTTCATAAATTGATTTTAGCTGTAAATGCCTGACAACATTGTTACACTGAATAACATTTTAGTGGGTGGCTTCTGTAAATCAGAGAAAAATGTATGATCTTTATTTTTTGCTCAGAAGAACAAAAACAAAAATGCAATTAAATTAAAAAGAAAACTTGTTAATATTTTTAAAGCAGTATTACACTTTTTTTATGCGTAAACCCTTTTTTTTTTTTAAAGAAAAAGATATATGTCTGCTCATTGTTGTGTAGGAGTGCCATAAAGGAAGTTTACTCTGTATGGATTGATTGTTGTTTCCTCTTTGTATGATATGAAATATGAAACTATCATGTTTCGCTCCAGTAGCTCAGCTTTATTTCTTGAGGGGAATTTCTCACCTGTGTGTGAAATGACAAGCATCCAACTCTCAGTATTCAAATAGAAATAGGCCTTCAGCATCTCCTGGATGTTATAAACGAACACAGAGAGCTGCCATTTCAGCAGTGATGTTTTATGTTTATATAACACATGCATTTAAGAAACTGCAGCTCTGTGTCATGTGACATGACTTGAGATCACACACACACACACACACACACACACACACACACACACACACACACACACACACACACACACTGTAGTAATGATATGCTCTGTTTCAGGGCTTTTGTCTGTCTGTGGTTTGTTGTAAATTACTGAAATGCTATTCAAACTTATAGTTATTATTCTTCTTCTTAGACTATAATAGAGTGGTGAAACTATGACGTCACTTTGTAGGTTGATCGGCTGCTAGCATCGCGCTGGTTAAGGGATTTATCTATTTTAGGCAGAATCTTATTGGCCAAGGTAGGAGGTTTATCCAGAAAACTTTTATTTTCCTCTTCTTTTTTTATTTTGCAGATTAGCAACATATTAGTGCACTGCTGCCTCTCACTGGTTTAGTAATGTCATTGGTTCCTGTGTGGCTACTTGAATATTTTAAGTAAGCGTCACTCAAAGCAGTAAGTAGATAGTTTTACTTGCATTGAAAGCAGCTGTAACTTAATACAACCTAGTAAGTATAGCAACTAAGAAAAGATAACTAATTATATCTAAGTAAAGTAAACTATTGGATTTTACAGTGTATATCCAACCAATATGTTGCTCTCTAACTTTATGGATATTGGAAGAGAATGTTCTTTTTGTAACAGCCGTGAGGAGTCTTTGTCATTTGTTTGTTGATTGCCAGAGTGTGCAATCATTTTGGAAAGCTTGTTTTCCTGCTTTTTCAGTCAAAATTAATCTAACGATAACACTGAATATGAAAGAACTTATTTGTTATTTTGAGAAAGAATGATAAAAATGTTCACAATTTTGTACATTGTATCATCTTGAATGGCAAGTTCTTCATTCACAAGTGTAGATTGTTAAAATCTCCTTCTTTATACAAGGTTTTCTCTAACGAACTCATTCTTTTAATGAAGTCTCTTAAGGTTGTGAGAAACGTAAAAGCTATGTGTTACATTTCATGTCTGTTTTGGTCATTGGTTTCTCTCTTTGTCTCCCCCTGTCATTCTGTTGTGATTTGGTTTAACCCTCGTTTGTCAAGATTCCCGTCACCTGTGTTTAATTATGAGTTACCCTTTATAAGTCTGTCTGTATATTGAGTTCTCGGTCGGTCTTTAATCGTTACATGTTTATCGTGTGTGGAAGTGATCTTTGTTCCTGCCTGTATACCAGAAGATTATATTAAATATTGTTTATTGTTAATCTCGTCTCGTCTCGTTCCGTCTTACCCAGCACGTCAGTTTATAACACTATGTCAATTTCAAAATATTATGAATCTGTATTAAGTGTCTTGTGAATGTCTTCATTTTATTTGTTTTTGTTCTTTAAAAAAAAAAAAAACATTGCACTGGTTCCCTCCACAAAAAGGCAATAGGATTTTTCCATAGGCTTTTGGAATGTCGCAAAAAATGAAACTTGCACGTATTGTCCATCAAGATAATCCTCACACAAAAATATAACTTGTATGAATTTTGAAGCCTAAATTCAAAAGCCAGAACTAAATAGCTAAACTTAGGCTATCAACGAACTACCCAGCAAACACAGAACGTTCCCCTAACGTTCCCATGTTGTTCCCATTTGCTTATTTTTTTTCGGGAACCAAATGAGAACGTTCTCAGAACATTCCCTGTAGGTTCTCTTTTTAATAACCTATAAAGAACGTTCTGGGAACATTTTTCTGGGAACGTTCCCTGCAGGTTATTTTTAGGTTTTAATTTTATAACCTACAGAGAACGTTCCCAAAATGTTCCCTGTAGGTTATTTTTAGTTTTAGTTTTTTAACCTACAGAGAACGTTCCCAGAACGTTCCCTGCATGTTATTTTGAAGTTTTATTTTTATAACATAGAGAGAACGTTATAACGTTTGCTGCAGGTTATTTTTAGTAGTCATTATCATGTAAACTAATTAAAACTTTGCAGATGACTCTAAAAATAATATATTTTTTCATCATAAACAAACTAGAATCTCATGTCCGAAATAAGCTTTTAATAAATGACATCAAAGTGGTCAAATCGCATTATAATGATAATATAATTTTCATTTTATAGCTAAAAAAAGCCAAGGTTAAGTGTCTGAAAATCATATTATGAACACTTGCAAAGTATGTACTCTTTTTGTGAAGAAAAAGTTCATACTTTTGAGTATGTAGCAGAATAGTAGGCAAGCTTCGGGACATACTATTTCGTCATAACTGCTTTTTTAACGGACGCTCTGTTGCTTAGTTACCTGAATCCTTTCACTGTTTAAAATGCCCTGTCAATCATCACAGTTAACATTATCTGCATTTTGTTTAATTTGATTTCCAACCTTATTAGAGAGAAATGAAGAGGCACGTTCTTTCACGAGTCTTTCGTGCAGAGAACTCTGGCCGTGTTTGCATAAATATGCATTTAAACGTTAATGACCAAACCTGTCATTATAAAAGTTCATAATGTTGCTGCACATGAAATATAACGAGGATAACATTCAAAAAAATATTTTTTATCAGGTTACACACTGATTATTTATCACTTAAACCCCTTTCTCTACCTGTCCGTTGGTCGCGCATATTCTCCATGTTTGTAGTTTTTTAACACTTTTTATGCGTGTTTGTAGTTCTAATCGAATCCTCGTTCACCGCGCAATGTGTTGTGGGCAATATTAGCCGTTAGAGTGTGCATTGATCCGCACTTCGAATTCTGAAGTGAAGTAGTAGACCATCCGGGAATCTTTGGAATACTTTTTTTAAACATACTACGATTTGGGACATACTAATTATAATTTTGAATACTATTTAGGATGGATAGTATGCGAATTGGGACGCAGCAACTGTTTATTTCTTTACTGCACGTCTTTAATCTTCACGCGCTTTCTCCTTTCTTTACGTAAATAGAACATTCCCTTTAGGTTAGGGGAAGGTTCTGGGAAACCTACTGGGAACGTTCTTAGAACGTTGCAGGAACGTTTCCGGAATGTACCCCTAACGTAAAGAGATTGTTTCGGGAACGTTCCCACAACATTCTAAGAATGTTCCCAGAATGTTCTTCTAACCTGAAGGGAACATTCTAATTAAAGGTTATTGACTTGCTAATTATAGTATCAATATGATAGTAACTTGTTAATCATGCTAGCTAGCATCATGCTAGCGACTTGTTAATCATAGCATAAACATGCTAAAAACATGCTAACAACTTGCTAATAATGCTAGAAACATGCTAGTAACTTCCAAGTCATGCTAGACATGGCAATCATGTTAGCAACATGCTAATCATGCTAGAAACATACTAATCATGTTAGAAACATGCTAGCAACTTGCTAATCATGGATGAAACATGCTATTCATGCTAGAAACATGCTAATTATGTTAGAAACATGCTAACAACTTGCTAATCATGGAAGAAAAATGCTAGCAACTTGCTAATCATGGACGAAACATGCTAATCATGCTAGAAACATGCTAATCATGTTATAAACATGCTAACAACTTGCTAATCATGGAAGAAACATGCTAATCATGCTAGAAACATGCTAATCATGTTAGAAACATGCTAACAACTTGCTAATCATAGAAGAAAAATGCTAGCAACTTGCTAATCATGGACGAAACATGCTAATCATGCTAGAAACATACTAATCATGTTAGAAACATGCTAGCAACTTGCTAATCATTGAAGAAACATGCTAGCAACTTATCATGCTAGAAACATACTAATCATGTTAGAAACATGCTAACAACTTGTTAATCATGGAAGAAGCATGCTAACAACTTGCTAATCATGGAAGAAACATGCTATTCATGCTAGAAACATGCTAATCATGTTAGAAACATGCTAATAACAACTTGCTAATCATGGAAGAAAAAAGCTAGCAACTTGCTAATCATGGACAAAACATGCTAATCATGCTAGAAACATGCTAATCATGCTAGAAACATGCTAACAACTTGTTAATCATGGAAGAAGCATGCTAACAACTTGCTAATCATGGAAGAAACATGCTAATCATGGAAGAAACATGCTAATCATGCTATAAACATGCTAATCATGTTAGAAACATGATAACAACTTGCTAATCATGGAAGAAAAATGCTAGCAACTTGCTAATCATGGACGAAACATGCTAATCATGCTAGAAACATACTAATCATGTTAGAAACATGCTAGCAACTTGCTAATCATTGAAGAAACATGCTAGCAACTAACTAATCATGCTAGAAACATGCTAATCATGTTAGAAACATGCTAACAACTTGTTAATCATGGAAGAAACATGCTATTCATGCTAGAAACATGCTAATCATGTTAGAAACATGCTAATAACAACTTGCTAATCATGGAAGAAAAATGCTAGCAACTTGCTAATCATGCTAGAAACATGCTAATCATGCTAGAAACATGCTAACAACTTGCTAATCATGGACGAAACATGCTAACAACTGGCTAATCATGGACGAAACATGCTAATCATGTTAGAAACATGCTAGCAACTTGCTAATCATGCTAGCAACATGTTAATAATGTTAGAATCATGCCTTCTATATCTATCAATCAAACATTAAGCTTTTAAAACTACTTTAAACTTCAAACTATTTCAGACTAAAAACCCTCAAACTTAAAACTTTTAAAACTTTGAATTCTTTTGAAACTTTTTGAAACTTTTCAAACTTTCTTAAGCCAACTTCAAAGGTTTTTATCTAGTTACAGCTGTAGTCTCTTAGACAAAAGCTGAGCTCAGTCCCAGATAGCAAGAACGTTTGGGCCAAATGTGGCTGAAAGCTGTCACGTTTGGCCTAGGTATGGCATGGCTGAGCACATATGGGCCAAACTTGTACCATATATGTTTTGCCATGGCTTTAGAATTGGAGGGAATTTTCATTTGGGTGACTTTTTGTATTAAGGTATATGGCCCATATGACAGTACACAGACAAGAGCCATATTTGGCTAGGCTATGGCACATCCTGAAATATGTTAACTTATGGTTAACATTTGGCTTTTACTTGGAAAAACACACATAACCTGCTATAGTCATGTGTGGCTGGTTTGTGGCAGTCCAAATGTCAGCCCATTCATTCATTCTTCCTGTATTCCTATTGGTGGATTACTGAAAATTTGAAAATATATGTCCGTTATTTCCCGCTCTGCTCCTGAGTCTGCAGCCTTTGCCCAGACACACTCTTATTCAGGTAAGTGCAGTTTTGGTGTTTTAAATGTTTTCTAGGGATGTAATGGTACGCTTATTCGTACAGAAAAAAAATGTGTGCTTAGGTATGTGTACCGAACAAACACAGTTTCGTTTTGACCACGATCATGTGCTGAATTCATATGCATGAATAAAACGTCACTATACATACCTGCTGTCCAGAAATCATGATAAGATTTGGGTTTTGTTATTTTCGATAAGTCTCATCTTTAAAATTATATCAGAAAATTTAAACGATAAATGCCTTTTTGATGCGCTTTGATGTTACGTGACAGACCGCTGTGAGTAATGTTACAAGCGGAGAGCGCATGAATGCGATCATCCTTTCTCCTTTCTACTAGTTATAACGTGATTTAAAAACTAACGTATCTTTCGTCTCACATAATCTCAATTAGTTTGAATACCGTCAAAAAATGCTAATAAAACAGGATTACCTTTACCACCAGCGAGCACTCATGTCATGGCTTGTTTTAATATTCAAATAATATCTAATACTAATTATGATATGCTAATAATCTTTTTTCTCTCCTTTTTCCTGACAGATTGTGAAAGAAAGGCTGGTGAGACTTACTAAAGTCCATTTTTGTACATTTATTTACTCATTTGACATTTACACCCCATGTTATGTTCTGTATTGTACTTCTGTTATTAAAATTGTATTATATTAAAAATGTCTGTGAATCAATTTTGTGTTTAATACGTGTTTAAGATTTACTGTGTAATTGGTATTTTAAATAAATAATAGGTGTGGCATAAATATGGTTAAATTATGGCTTTTGATCTATCAGCCACATGTGGTCCACATAGGGGCCATTGCCCTTTACAGAACTCAGCCATATAAGAATACCACATAAGATCCATATATCAGCCACATCTGTTTTCATGATTTGGCTCATTTTAGGTTGGGTTATGGCACTGTTTTGGTTCGGTTCTGGTTAAAAAGATGTGGACCAGTTTTGGGCCGGGGAACCTAAACTTATCTGGGCCACACTTTAGCTGTTGGTATGGGCCAGATCCGGCCCAGAGGAAATTTGCTGACTGGGGTTTGTCTGGGTTCATGTCAGTAACAGACTAATGAGGCTCCATTTGTCCTTCATGTGTCCGGATGAATCTCAACACTGGCCTGAGTTGCTGAGAAACATTCACGTCATCTGAATAATGTCTGAAATCTGCTGTTGTCTCTGCTAAACGCTGTTATTTGTGGGTGACGTCCACACAAACAGTCATTTAATGATCTTCTGACTGCTGTGTGTTTGTGTGTTTGCAGAACATTCAGACAGAAACAAACCTGATCAGCGCCACTCCAGGTAAGTGCAAAACATTAGTTTTGCTCGGTAAAATTAGTGGATCAGGAATTATTTATTTATTTAACAAATATTTCCTAATTACAGCCCTGAAAAATAAACAGAAATAATACAATAATAATACAAATCTCATTTCTCTCAATTTCTCATTCACCACTAAACAAAAATAAACAGAAATTCAATTTTTAGCTTTTATTCGTATGTAGTATTTATAGTATTTAGAAGTGTTTATTTTTTATTTAGACAGTGTTTCCACATTTCCACCCACTTCACATTAGAGCACTGGAAAATAAACAGAAATTAAGCCTAAAAAATTGAGTTTAGTTATTTATTTGTCAATTTAACACATTTCCGTCCACTTAATTTTTCATTGCACTGAAAAATAAACAGAAATAGATCATAAAGTATTTTTTTCTATTGTTATTTATTAGTATGTTATAAATATTTATGGTATGGTGTGTTTTATTTATTTATTTATTGGACAGTTTAGCACATTTCCACTTCACATTTTAGCACTGGAATATAAACAGAAATTAATCCTTAGAATTCATTTTCGAATTTTCGAAATTACATTTCAGTTTCGAATTTTTAGAAAGTTTTTAGATTATTTATATTTTTGGGTAATTTAGCACATTTCCACTTCACATTTTAGCACTGGAAAATAAACAGAAATGAATCCTTAGAATTCATTTTCGAATTTTCGAAATTACATTTCAGTTTCGAATTTTTAGAAAGTTTTTAGATTATTTATATTTTTGGGTAATTTAGCACATTTCCACCGACTTAATTTCTCATTGCAGCTCTGAAAAATAAACAGAAATGGATGTTTTTTTCCCCCCAATTTTTATTATTAATTGCTATTTAGTATTTATAGTATTTTATTTATTCTGACAATTTGGCACATTTCCACAAAATAAACAGAAATTAATCCTAAAAAAAATCGAGTTTAGAATTTTTAGAAAGCTTTTAGAATTTTTTTGAAAGTTAAATTCTAAATTCATTTCTAAATTAATCAATTTTTTAGAATTTTTTTTTTTTTGCAATTCAACATATTTCCATCCACTTAATTTTTCATTGCATCATTGAAAAACAAACTAATTTATCATAAGTTTTTTTTCGATTGTTATTATTTATTAGTATTTTATTAATATTCATGGTATTTAGAAGTATGTTATTATTTTTTTATTTTGATCATTTGACACATTTCCACCAAGTTCAAAGCAATGGAAAATAAACAGAAATGAATCCTAAAACATTTGAGTTTGGAATTTTTAGAGAGTTTTTAGAATTTTAAATTCTAAATTAATTTCTAAATTCATTAATTCTAATTCGTAATTTAGCACATTTCCACTTCACATTTTAGCACTGGAAAATAAACAGAAATGAATCCTTAGAATTCATTTTCGAATTTTCGAAATTACATTTCAGTTTCGAATTTTTAGAAAGTTTTTAGATTATTTATATTTTTGGGTAATTTAGCACATTTCCACCGACTTAATTTCTCATTGCAGCTCTGAAAAATAAACAGAAATGGATGTTTTTTTCCCCCCAATTTTTATTATTAATTGCTATTTAGTATTTATAGTATTTTATTTATTCTGACAATTTGGCACATTTCCACAAAATAAACAGAAATTAATCCTAAAAAAAATCGAGTTTAGAATTTTTAGAAAGCTTTTAGAATTTTTTTGAAAGTTAAATTCTAAATTCATTTCTAAATTAATCAATTCTAAGTTAATTTCTTATTACAGCACTGAAAATGGACAAAATTAGAACATAAATATTCTAAAGTGTTTATTTTTTTAAAGTTTTTATTTTGACAGTTTAGCACCATTTCCACCTTAACTTGTAATTACATGACAGAAAAATAAACAAATATTTTTTGATTTCAAGTTAATTGTTGGTTTTAGTTTTTTAGTTTGTTTGTAAAGTTTTAGTACTTTTGTTGTCTGCTTTTGTCAATTTTGTTTTATTTATAGTTTTATTTGATTTAGTTTTAGTTATTTTAGTACATTGTTAAACTTAATGAAAAATAAAAGCATTGCCATGCAAACTAGGTGAAATAAAATAAAGTAAGTCATTTATTTTTTTATTTCAGTTAACATTTTATTTTTAGTTAACATTTAATTTCAGTTAATTTCAATTAAAATTTAAGTTAATAAATAATAACTTTTATAAGTTAATAAATAAAAGCTTAACTTAATAAATCAATTAATATTTTTAATGGTTTTATTTTTATTTTTAGTAAACTATAGTAACCCTGATTCCAGTAAAGAACAATTCTAAAAACTTTAAGAGTAAAAAAAAAAAAAAAAATTGGTTTGCAAAAATTTGAATTTGAATTCAAATTGAATTTGAATTTTTAAATGCAGGCATTCATAAGAATATTCATTTACTTTATTTTCTTAATGCAAGAATGTTGTTTTCCTCTTAATCTTTGATCTGAAACTGAGAGTCAAAAGTTTTTAGAATTTTTTTTTTTGCAATTCAACATATTTCCATCCACTTAATTTTTCATTGCATCACTGAAAAATAAACAGAAATTTATCATAGAAAGTATTTTTTCTATTGTTATTATTTATTAGTATATTATTAATATTCATCATGGTATTTAGAAGTATGTTATTATTTTTTTATTTTGATCATTTGACACATTTCCACCAAGTTCAAAGCAATGGGAAATAAACAGAAATGAATCCTAAAACATTTGAGTTTGGAATTTTTAGAAAGTTTTTAGAATTTTAAATTCTAAATTAATTTCTAAATTCATTAATTCTAATTCTTAATTTTAAATGAATTTCTCATTACAGCACTGAAAAATGAACAAAACTAGATCATAAATAGTCTTTATTTTTTTAGTTTTCAGTTTTTCTTTTGATAATTTAGCACATTTCCACCTTAACTTCTAATTACAGCACTGAAAAATACACAAATTTAATATAGTTTTATACTATCTTGAATTTGATTTTATTTTTATATTTTCTGATTTCAAGTATTTTTTTGTCAATTCTTTTAGTTTTATTTATAGTTTTATTTGATTTGGTTTTAGTTATTTTAGTACATTGTTAATCTTAATGAAAAATAAAAGCATTGCCTTGCAAACTAGGTGAAATAAAATAAGGTAAAGTAACTCATTTAAATTTTTTATTTCAGTTAACATTTTATTTTTAGTTAACATTTAATTTCAGTTAATTTCAATTACATTTTTAAATAAATTAATAAGTTAATAAATAATACTTTTTATAAGTTAACAAATCAATTGTTTTTTTAAACGGTTTTAATTTAGTTTTGATTGACTATAGTAACCAGTAAAGAAAAATAAGAGAAAAAATCTATTTGGTTGGAAAATTTTGCATTTGAATTTAAATTGAATTTGAATTTTTAAATGCAGACATTCATAAGAATATTCATTTACTTAATTTCTTAATGCAAGAATGTTGTTTTCCTCTTAATCTTTGATCTGAAACTGAGAGTCAAAACGTTTTAGATTTTTTTTTTTTTTTTTGCAATTCAACATATTTCCATCCACTTAATTTTTCATTGCAGCTCTGAAAAATAAACAGAAATGGATGTTTTTCCCCCCCAATTTTTATTATTAATTGCTATTTAGTATTTATAGTATTTTATTTATTCTGACAATTTGGCACATTTCCACAAAATAAACAGAAATTAATCCTAAAAAAAATCGAGTTTAGAATTTTTAGAAAGCTTTTAGAATTTTTTTGAAAGTTAAATTCTAAATTCTAAATTAATTTCTAAATTAATCAATTCTAATTCTTAATTCTAAGTTAATTTCTTATTACAGCACTGAAAATGGACAAAATTAGAACATAAATATTCCAAAGTGTTTATTTTTTTAATTTTTTATTTTGACAGTTTAGCACCATTTCCACCTTAACTTCTAATTACATGACAGAAAATAAACAAATATTTTTTGATTTCAAGTTAATTGTTGGTTTTAATTTTTTAGTTTGTTTGTAAAGTTTTAGTACTTTTGTTGTCTGCTTTTGTCAATTTTGTTTTATTTATAGTTTTATTTGATTTAGTTTTAGTTATTTTAGTACATTGTTAAACTTAATGAAAAATAAAAGCATTGCCATGCAAACTAGGTGAAATAAAATAAAGTAAGTCATTTATTTTTTTATTTCAGTTAACATTTTATTTTTAGTTAACATTTAATTTCAGTTAATTTCAATTAAAAAATTTTAAGTTAATAAATAATAACTTTTATAAGTTAATAAATAAAAGCTTAACTTAATAAATCAATTAATATTTTTAATGGTTTTAGTTTTAGTAAAATATAGTAACCCTGATTCCAGTAAAGAACAATTCTAAAAACTTTAAGAGTAAAAAAAAAAAAAAAATTGGTTTGAAAAAATTTGAATTTGAATTCAAATTGAATTTGAATTTTTAAATGCAGACATTCATAAGAAAATTCATTTACTTTATTTTCTTAATGCAAGAATGTTGTTTTCCTCTTAATCTTTGATCTGAAACTGAGAGTCAAAACTTTTTAGAATTTTTTTTTTTGCAATTCAACATATTTCCATCCACTTAATTTTTCTTTGCATCACTGAAAAATAAACAGAAATTGATCATAAAAAGTATTTTTTCTGTTGTTATTATTTATTAGTATTTTATTAATATTCATGGTATTTAGAAGTATGTTATTATTTTTTTATTTTGATCATTAGACACATTTCCACCAAGTTCAAAGCAATGGAAAATAAACAGAAATGAATCCTAAAACATTTGAGTTTGGAATTTTTAGAAAGTTTTTAGAATTTTAAATTCTAAATTAATTTCTAAATTCATTAATTCTAATTCTTAATTTTAAATGAATTTCTCATTACAGCACTGAAAAATGAACAAAACTAGATCATAAATAGTCTTTATTTTTTTAGTTTTCAGTTTTTCTTTTGATAATTTAGCACATTTCCACCTTAACTTCTAATTACAGCACTGAAAAATACACAAATTTAATATAGTTTTATACTATCTTGAATTTGATTTTATTTTTATATTTTCTGATTTCAAGTATTTTTTTGTCAATTCTTTTAGTTTTATTTATAGTTTTATTTGATTTGGTTTTAGTTATTTTAGTACATTGTTAATCTTAATGAAAAATAAAAGCATTGCCATGCAAACTAGGTGAAATAAAATAAGGTAAAGTAAGTCATTTATTTTTTTTTATTTCAGTTAACATTTTATTTTTAGTTGACATTTAGTTTCAGTTAATTTCAATTACATTTTTAAATAAATTAATAAGTTAATAAGTAATACCTTTTATAAGTTAACAAATCAATTGTTTTTTAAACGGTTTTAATTTAGTTTTGATTAACTATAGTAACCAGTAAAGAAAAATAAGAGAAAAAAACTGTTTGGTTGGAAAATTTTGAATTTGAATTGAAATTGAGTTTGAATTTTTAAATGCAGACATTCATAAGAATAATCATTTACTTAATTTTCTTAATGCAAGAATGTTGTTTCCCTCTTAATCTTTGATCTGAAACTGAGAGTCAAAACTTTTTTAGAATTTTTTTTTTTGCAATTCAACATATTTCCATCCACTTAATTTTTCATTGCATCATTGACACACAAACAAATTTATCATAAGTTTTTTTTCGATTGTTATTATTTATTAGTATTTTATTAATATTCATGGTATTTAGAAGTATGTTATTATTTTTTTATTTTGATCATTTGACACATTTCCACCAAGTTCAAAGCAATGGAAAATAAACAGAAATGAATCCTAAAACATTTGAGTTTGGAATTTTTAGAGAGTTTTTAGAATTTTAAATTCTAAATTAATTTCTAAATTCATTAATTCTAATTCTTAATTTTAAATGAATTTCTCATTACAGCACTGAAAAATGAACAAAACTAGATCATAAATAGTCTTTATTTTTTAGTTTTCAGTTTTTCTTTTGATAATTTAGCACATTTCCACCTTAACTTCTAATTACAGCACTGAAAAATACACAAATTTAATATAGTTTTATACTATCTTGAATTTGATTTTATTTTTATATTTTCTGATTTCAAGTATTTTTTTGTCAATTCTTTTAGTTTTATTTATAGTTTTATTTGATTTAGTTTTAGTTATTTTAGTACATTGTTAAACTTGAAAATGAAATGAAAAATAAAAGCATTGCCTTGCAAACTAGGTGAAATAAAATAAGGTAAAGTAAGTCATTTATTTATTTTTATTTCAGTTAACATTTTATTTTTAGTTAACATTTAATTTCAGTTAATTTCAATTACATTTTTAAATAAATTAATAAGTTAATAAATAATACCTTTTATAAGTTAACAAATCAATTGTTTTTTAAACGGTTTTAATTTAGTTTTGATTAACTATAGTAACCAGTAAAGAAAAATAAGAGAAAAAAAACTGTTTGGTTGGAAAATTTTGAATTTGAATTGAAATTGAATTTGAATTTTTAAATGCAGACATTCATAAGAATAATCATTTACTTAATTTTCTTAATGCAAGAATGTTGTTTCCCTCTTAATCTTTGATCTGAAACTGAGAGTCAAAACTTTTTTAGAATTTTTTTTTTTTTTGCAATTCAACATATTTCCATCCACTTAATTTTTCATTGCATCATTGAAAAACAAACTAATTTATCATAAGTTTTTTTTCGATTGTTATTATTTATTAGTATTTTATTAATATTCATGGTATTTAGAAGTATGTTATTATTTTTTTATTTTGATCATTTGACACATTTCCACCAAGTTCAAAGCAATGGAAAATAAACAGAAATGAATCCTAAAACATTTGAGTTTGGAATTTTTAGAGAGTTTTTAGAATTTTAAATTCTAAATTAATTTCTAAATTCATTAATTCTAATTCTTAATTTTAAATGAATTTCTCATTACAGCACTGAAAAATGAACAAATTTATTTATTTATTGAAAGTAAGTTAATGAAAGTAAGTCTTTTTTTTTTCAGTTAACATTTCATTTTTAGTTAACAGTTAATTTCAGTTAATTTCAATTACATTTTCTAAATAAATTAATAAGTTAATAAATAATACCTTTTATAAGTTAACAAACCAATTGTTTTTTAAATGGTTTTAATTTAGTTTTGATTAACTACAGTAACCAGTAAAGAAAAATAAGAGAAAAAAACTATTTGGTTGGAAAATTTTGAATTTGAATTGAAATTGAATTTGAATTTTTAAATGCAGACATTCATAGGGATGTCATTTGCTTAATGTTTTTTCCTCCTAATTTGGCATAAAATGATCTGAAACTGAGATTGTGCGGATTAAAAGAGCAAGTCACAACCCTGTTTATTTTGTGCTCAGAGCTTGATCTGCTGGAGGCAAAGCTTTCGATTCATGTCTGAACGTTTCCCAGCGCTCCTCCCACCAAAGCATGCGATAAGAAGCGTGCACACAGCAGTAGCGCAGTAGTTCCTCCAGCTCAGTACTAGAAATACCTGTTACGCAGCAGTAGGAAAAAATGATTAGTGCTTTTCCTCCGCAGCGTAATATAAATGTCACGTCAAACCGAACTCACGTGTGTGTGTGTGTGTGTGTTTACAGGAATAACAAGCCATGCTTTGGATCTGTTTTACACCGTAGTAAATTATTGGCACATTTCTTGGCTCCTCTGCATGGATTTATTCATCACGTGTGTCTGTGTGTGTGTTTGATGAAGTCTGTGTCTCTGGGGGTTTGGGTGTGGTGTGGTGTGTGTTGTGTAACTGTGAAATGCTTTTCCAGTCGTGCCACTGGAAAACTGTCAGGAAAGCTGGCTTTGAGTCATTGAATTGGTGGAAAAAGACATTGAGTCCCTGTGTTTTTTCTTGTTTTTTCAGCCAAGGGCCGCTTTCCTCCATCAGAGCCGTCATCAAACGCAGTGAGTTGCCTGTCGTAGCATGTTTTTGGTAATTCTGTGTGTTCTGTCAGATGTTTGCATGTGAGTTTGGTTTTTGTTTTTTGTCGGAAATTGCACAGCGTCAACAAGAACGAGCTCTCAGAGTGACCATCAGCGAGACCGCAGGTCAGTTCACGCCTGTTTACTTTGGGTTTTCTTCCTCTCTGTGTTTATTTAGGTGCATTTTTAAAGTGATACTTTGATTGATTTTGACACTTTCTTATATCTGATCTTAATTCACTGACACTGTCGTCTCCCTTGTAAACAAATACAGTTGAGCTTGAAAAATACAGAAAAAATGGAATATTGTCAAATATTATTACAGTTTAAAATAATGGTGTTTCTATATTAATATATTTTAAATTTTTATTTTTTCCCTTTGATGCAAAGCTGAATTTTTATCAGCCATTATTTCAGTTTTCAATGAGTGTCACATGATCCTTCAGAAATCATTCTAATATTTTGATTTATTATTGATGGTTGGAAACAGTTGTGCTGCTTAATATTTTTTTTACGTTTTTTCAGGATTCTTGATAAATAAAAGGTAAAATAGAACAGCTTTTATTTAATATGTAAATATTTTCTAACAATGTCTTTGCTATCACTTTTTATCAATTTAACACATCCTTGGTGAATCAATGTATTAATTTCTTTCGAAAAAAGTTTGCTGAAATTTGCTGACCCCAAACTTTTGCATGGTAGTTTATATTGTTACAAAAGATTTGTATTTTAAATAAACACTGGTCTTTTTAACGTTTTATTTGTTAATGAATTTTGGGGGGGGGGGGGGGGGGGAACCACAGGTTCCAACTAAATCTTTATGTTTTCAACATTGATAATAAATCAGCAAATTAGAATGATTTCTGAAGGATCATGTGACAAAAATTCAGCGTTGTATCACAGAAATAAATTACATTTTAAAATATTCACATAGAAAACTGTTATTTTAAATTGCAATAATATTTCAGAATATTACAGTTTTTTCTGTATTTTTAATTAAATAAATGCAGCTTTGATGAGCATATGGCATGCTATTTAATATCCATAACTGTATAATTACAGATAATTAAATGCCTTTGGATTTTAAATATTTTCTTATAAACAGGGTTAATGCAGTTACTTTATCAAAATTTGTTACTAAAAATGATAACCTTACTTTATTTCAGTAAGTTGCCAAGGAAAATTTTTTTATTTTCATTTCGTATAACTAGATGTTTAATTGGTGCACTAAAATAACTTAAAAACTGAAATTTAGAAAACTTTAACTTAAAATAACATATAAAAATGCCATACTAATTGGTAAAAATACTAATTTATATAAACACAAATTCAAATTTTTAATAAAACTACAATAGTATCTTGGTGATACTAAAATAAAACTGCTCAAAACTAGGTGTAACCCATGTTTATTTGTGACCCTGGGCTAAAAACCAGTCATAAGGGTCTTTTTTTTTTTTTTTTTAATTGAGCTCTAGACATAATCTGAAAGTTGAATAATACGTTTTCCTTTTATGGTTTGTTAGTATAGGACAATATTTGGCAAAGATACAACTATTTAAAAATATGTGACCCTGGACCACAAAACCAGTCATAAGTTTAAATTTGACAAAACTGAGATTTATACATAATATGAAAGCTCAATAAATAAGCTTTCCATTGCTGTATGGTTTGTTAGGATAGGACAATATTTGGCCGAGATGCATCTATTTGAAATCAGAAATCTGAGGATGCAAAAAAATAAAAAAGACTGAGAAAATCACCTTTAAAGTTGTCCGAATTAGGTCTTAACAATGCATATTACTAATCAAAAATTACATTTTGATATATTTATAGTAGGAATTTTACAAAAAATCTTCATGGAACATGAACTTTACTTAATTTCTTAATGATTTTTGGCATAAAAGAAAAATCAAAAATTTTTACCCATGCAATGTATTTTTGGCTATTGCTACAAATATACCCCAGCGACTTAAGACTGGTTTTGTGGTCCAGGGTCACATATGCAATCTGAGGGTGCACAAAAAAATCTAAATATTTAGAAAATCGCCTTTAAAGCTGTCCAAATGAAGTTCTTCGCAATGCATATTACTAATCAAAAATTAAGTTCTGATATATTTACGGTAGTAAACTTACAAAATATCTTCATAGAACATGATTTTTACTTAATATCCTAATGATTTTTGGCATAAAAGAGAGTTATTAACTATTTTTTTTAAACCAGGCATCAGACTTAGAAAACTCATGACATTTGTTCTGCAGGCGTCCAGAAATCACCATCCTCTCTGCCGAACCGCTGCCGTCCAATACATGGTTCCCAGGGGCTTCTGGGGCGTTCCCTCCAGCCCCACCCCCAGCCCCGCCCACATGGGCTGCAGGCTCGGCAACGGTGCAGGTGGGTGGAGCTTAAGGAAGCTTTACATGTGTAGAATACGTAATTTGTTAAATTGATTGATTGATCATGCTGCTCCTCCCCAGCTCCCGCCCCCATCCTACGAGCAGGTGATCAGAGAAAAGAGCCGTGAGCAGAATCTTCACTCCACTTCTACGTCATCTTCATCTCCAACTTCTCTTCAGTCTACATCCACCATTGCCACACAGACAGACACAGACTCCCCCGGACCAAAATCCTCTGCTACTTGTCCAGGTACGAAGACACAAGATCAGGCATCAGTTTTTTTTTTTGAGGTTTCAGGCTGCATTTACAGCAAATATTTGACTGTTTTGGTATTCCAGATTCCCAATTTAGACATTGTTGTCAGTAGATCTCAGTAGATTTTGTTTTTAACTATTTTGAGTAAATTTAAAGAAGTGCTCATAATTTATCTTGCATCCTTCACTGACATTATTTGCAGACAAACACTTCATTTACCCACAATACAATTAGGGTACCCATATGACCGGTATGTACCGGACCGAAACAGAACGCGAATTTCGGTGCCACTTAAGTGCCTGAACTGTCTGTTGAAATATTTGTCTGATGGTGCTATGACACGGATGGAAGAAGCATTGATTTGTCAACATGCATGATCGCTAAATCTAAATGCTGCATTCATGGGGTGTCAGAATGATCGGAAAAATTATTTCCTGAATGAGAAAACTCACTTGAACGTCGGAAAGCTTCCAAGACATCTTTGTAGTTACTGACTATTTTCAAATTTCGAATTAAAAGCACAAATCGCCGGGAAATGAAACCATCCGAGAAGCGCGTGAATGCAGCAACTATCGTTATTCTTGCTCTGACTGCAGCAGATGGTCTGCCGTTAGCTTAGCTAGCTACATTAAACACGCTTAACTTAAAATGCCCAAAACTAAATGTACTAAAGTGTGGCTTTAATTCACAAGAAATGATTCAGACACCGCGACATGCAGCAAATGTTTTACATAGGGGTGGGAAAAAAAATCGATATTGCAATATATTGTTGTGCTCTCTGTCGCAATAAATAATCGATACACTAACGGCCAATATCGATATTTTATTACAACACAAAATGATTAATTTACCCGTCGTCAGTGTCACTGCCACTACCCAATATCTACCATTCTGTTTGCGGGGGGCGCTGATTGAGTAAATAGGGGTAAAGTGGCAGAAGCAGCGGCCAGTGAAGAACACAGGTTAACTAACAACAACAGAGAAGAAGTGCAGAAAAAAGAGAAGCGAGAAGAATGGTGGAAAATAATGAAAAACAAATCAAATACCCACCCGCTAGTTTACACTCTAAAGCAGTGTTTCCCAAACTTTTTTTTTCTGGGGACCCACATTTTAAAGTCGATAAATCCTTGTGACCCAATAAACATTAAGCC
This sequence comes from Garra rufa, assembly GCF_049309525.1. Classification (NCBI taxonomy): domain Eukaryota; kingdom Metazoa; phylum Chordata; class Actinopteri; order Cypriniformes; family Cyprinidae; genus Garra; species Garra rufa. Next base: position 41,555,428 of record NC_133378.1, read on the forward strand.
CATATAGTTCATATATCACGAAGAGAATTTATGCATTAACAAAATATGTGTGACCATTTTTAAGGTCATGCTTCCACTTAACTATTTAAAAGAGATACAGATATTTGACAAAGCACATTTTTTTTATTTAAGTAAAATGCAGATTTCCAGAAAATGCTGTTTACCACAAACACAATATTTATCCGTTATTTTGATTTCAAATCCACAAGTGCTTTTTCAGCATTGTGATCCTCTTTTATCACAGTACACTAATACAGTAACAGACATTTTCACGTTTAAACTCAATAAAAAACAACATATTATTCAATGCACTTGACTTCTAGATTTGTATATTAAGTTGCTCAAGCAAGTTGCAACACATTTAAACACAACATAGGGAGGCTATAGCTTCCTTTTCTAATTGAAATTGGGCTATCACAAAATATTTTAATTAAAACTTACCACAGACAGAAACAGTCGGCTCTCATGCTTTTCTTTCGCATTAAATCTTTATTAAAAACAATGCTTTAAAGAACTTTTCTGCCTGGACAAGTGCACATATTATGTTGCCTTTTTCTTTAAAACTGCACTTTTCCTTATTTTAAACCTAGCCAAAAAGCCACGTGTTGACTGTGAAAAAGTGGACTTCATTTATATGCATTTATGGGACATTTTCGTGTCAATCCATGTTCATTTTTACAGCGAACAATGCGCTGTCACTTTAATTCAGCACATGCAGCGCTTGCAAACGCACTGCTTCTGGGACGCACTGCTGGACTGCAACCGCGTGCAGTGTGAACGCTCCAATCCGTTAACATGGGTGTGCGGAAAAAAATACGCAACGCATACGCACTGCAGACGGAGTATGAAACAGGCGACGCAGAGCGCAGCTAAAGAACAACAACAAAAAAGAAAGCAGAAGAAGAAAACAACGAGCTCCCTCGTGCGGCTAATAGGTGAACTATATGTGAACTACACACATAAATTTTAATCAAGAGTATATAGCGCACTGAAAAATAGTGCTCGACTTGGCGACCCATACAATATTTCCCGCGACCCACTTGTGGGTCGGGACCCCGCCTTTGGGAATGACTGCTCTAAAGTGTGGAGACACTACGAATCTGCAAATGCACCTCGTTAACATAAAGCACTTTTACAGTAACTTACTACTGACGTTTCAGTATCATGGTTTTCACCTCAGTTTATTATTGCACTTTATCCATCCACTCCACTTCAGTAGCACTTACATGGACCAAATTTTAAAGTATTATTCCAAACTAAATTCTAAAGGTTTTTAACAAGGGATTTGTTAATATATTATTCAGGCTGATTTGTATGATGTATCATTCCTAAAAACGTGGCAACAATTTATTTATTTGGTTTCTGTAGTAGTATTTTTAGTAACGCTAACATGTCAAGAAAATGAAACAAAAATGTTAAATTTTATTTCCTGGAAATATATGCAACTTAGTGCATATTTAATTAGATAATGCATCATGTTTCAGAAAACTTGTAATCCAAGACAATTATCCTAATGTATTTGTGAATAATCAACTTGGGAACTATAAAATTTTACCCTGTTCACCTGTATCTTGTTAATTTTTTTTTCTGTAGCTCGTAAGCCCCCCAAACCCCCACGGCCCTCGCTACCTCTCAAATGCACCCCTGAATTGGACCAGTCTGATCTGAACACCAGGGCTGAGCCTCGAGACACTTGTGGCGTTCAGACGGACTTCGATGAAATCTTCGGTGAAATCTCGCCCATAGACCTCATCCCCACTGCCATCACTTCCACCACTTCCACCAAGATCATCCTCGATTCACCAGGAGACCTGATGAAAGAGGAGCCGAGTGTACGTCCCAGACCTCGGCCACGCTCCAAAATCTCCCTGCAACCCATCGAGGACGTTCCAGACCAGCCGTTGACAAGGGAGGTGAAAGTTCAGACTTTGGTGCGTCTGAAAGACGACGGGGTTGACAATATGTTTGCCGGGTTCGATGAAGCTCCGTCGAACTTCTCCAGCAAATACCTACAAGACCTGATGGAGGTGTTTGGTTCGGACGAAATGCTTGTCCAGCATGGAGAAAGCCAACGAAGTGATGCAAGCATTGTAAAAGAAGAGGACAGTAAGGCTGTTTGTGATGCTCCACCCGCCGTTATAACGCCTGAACCAGTAGAACCGCCAAACAGACCACAACCGCGACCTAGAACTCAGAAATCCAAACCCCAGCTTGCTCCCAAACCATCTGTTTTTGAAGTTTTTGATACCAGAGAACCTACCGTTGAGCAAAACCCATCTAAACCCCTGAGTCCACCAATACCAGCACCTAGACCTCTTCTGAACAAACTCCAGAGTCCGTCAGAGTCCAGATCTCCTTCACCAGCAGCCCGTCCTGATAGTGCTCCTCCCAGACAGCAGATGACTGTGGTGGCCTCCAGTCCACCTGAGAGGAGAAATTCCGATGACCAAGCTACAAACACTCCAGTGAAGACGCCACCAGCGATGGTAACCGACAGGAACGTCCGAAAACGTAAGTGCAAACTGGTGTATTTCTAGTTTACTTGAGAGGAGGGATGCACAGTTTGGGGGAAAAACATTAAATGCAATTTAAAATGTGATTGCTTTAAAGTAAATTTAAAATGCAGTTTACAAAATTATTAAGGCTTTCTTTGCTTGTTTGCACAATTTGGGAAAAAAATCGAATTCCCATTTTTATTATAAAAATTTAAATTGCGATGAATGCAATTTTAAAATGCAATGGAAAAAAAAAACGCTCAAGATTTGCTTTGCTTGATTGCACAATTGTGACCCTGAATCACAAAATCAGTCATAAGTAGCAGGGGTATATTTGTAGCAATAGCCAATGAGTCTAAATTATTGATTTTTTTTAATGCCAAAAATCATTAGGATAGTAAGTAAAGATCATGTTCCATGAATATATTTTGTAAATTTCCTACTGTAAATATGTGACCCTGGTCGACAAAACCAGTCTTAAGTCGCTGGGGTATATTTGTAGCAATAGCCAAAAATACATTGTATGGGTCAAAATTATTGATTTTTCTTTTATGCGAAAAATCATTAGGAAATTAAGTAAAGATCATGTTCCATGAAGATTTTTTGTAAAATTCCTACTATAAATATATCAAAATGTAATTTTTGATTAGTAATATGCATTAAGAACTTCATTTGGACAACTTTAAAGGTTATTTTCTCAGTATTTAGATTTTTTTTCCCTAATTTTTTGGGAAATGAGGATTGTGAAAAATGCAATAGAAAAGGTAAAGATTTGCTTTGCTTGTTTGCACAATTGTGACCCTGGATCACAAAACTAGTCGTAAGTTTCACGGGTAATATTTGTAGCAATAGCTAACAATATATTGCATGGGTCAAAATTATTAAGATCATGTACCATGAAGATATTTTGTACATTTCCTATTGTAAATATATCCAAACTTAATTTTTGATTAGTAATATGCATTGCTAAGAGCTTCATTTGGACAACTTTAAAGGTGCTTTTCTTAAAATTTAGTTTTTATTGCACCCTCAGATTCCAGATTTTCAAATAGTGTCTCGGTCAAATATTGACCTATCCTAACAAACCATACATCAATAAAAAGCCTATTTATTCATCTCAAAATTGATGCTTTTGTCTGGTTTTGTGGACCAGGGTGACAATTTTTCCAGGTAAAAATTTAGATTTTTTTTTTTTTTCTGATAAAAATTGTAATTTGCAATTGAATGCAATTTAAATTCTGATTCTTAAAATGTAAAAACTTAAAAATGAAAAGCTCAAGTTTTGCTTGTTTGCACAATTTGGGGGAACAATCTAATTGCGATTTTTTCTGAGAAACTTTGGTTTCCTTTTTTTCTTTGCTCAATTTGGGAAAATAATCTAATAAACAGAAAACTACAGTTTCAATAAACGCTATTTAAATGCATGTTATTAGATGCAAAAAAGCTCAAATTTTGCTTTGTTTTTTAGTAATGCACAATTTGGCTAAAAAATGATTAAAAATAACGATTATTATTATTATTGTTACCAAACATATTAGATAAAATGACAAATATTGCTCCTAGAGTATTTATTTTAAATATAATAATAATAATAATAATAATAATAATAATAATAATAATAGTAAATAAAAAGTAAAATAAATAATTACTAAATAAATAATAATTTAATTTTACAATACAAATATAGAATTACAATAATATTTTTGGCTGTGTTCACTTCTTTATTTTCAAACAAAAAAATTATCAAGCTTTTATTTTGGCCCCTTAAAGCTTCTTTTTTGTTCACAGCAGACGTTGTTTTTTTTGTTTTTTACACGTTTCTCATTACAAGTTTGAGGTGTTTGGTGCAGTTTGCGTTTTCAAATGCACATTAAACACTGAAACACGCAAAGCATATATTTATTTAATTAAATCAAAGTCTTTGTGATTTAATAATCAGAAACTCATTTAAATTTTATTTCGTTTAATCGTGCAGCATCATTTGCTACTGATCATCTCAGTCTAAACTTAACTTTGCACTGCTTTATATTTAATGAGTGTTTGTGTTTATAACCAGGCCCGTCAGTCCCTAAACTCTCCCGTCCGCCTCCACCTTTGCTCAGAAAGACGATGTCCAGCTCACAGGTGAGTTATACCTGCTTCTAAACCTTTATTAAGTAATAGTTTGAGTTATTTAATGTTGATGATGAGTGTGTGTGTTTAGGCCGCGGTGGATGTTTCCAGAGCTGCTGATGACTCCATTCCTTCTCTCCCTCCGAGGTACTGCTGCATTTTTCTACAAAATTAGCTGTCTGGTTTGTTTTTTCCCAAGTGGCATTCTCTCATTCTCTCTGTTTGTGTCTCAGACCCAGCGGTGGCAGACTCCTCCCACTCCGACCTCCTCCAATCAAAATGACCAAACCTCCAGGCTCTGCTCCTGCTGTGACCAATCAGCTGCCAAGCAGCAGGGTGCCAAAGAAAGGCCCGCCCCTTCCACCTCGGCCCAGACCAGGACATCCACTGTACAAACGCTATTCTGTGAGTGTTTGGGAATAACTCTGAGAAAATGTCTTGTGTGTTATTTACGGGGGATGATTTTGTCATTATAACCTATTCTAATCAAACAAACCAAAAAAATCACTGGCAGAAAATATTCACTGCTGCTCAAAAGTTTGGGATCAGTAAGATTTTTAATGTTTTTTTAAATAATTATCTTATGCTCATAGGCTGCTTTTACTTGATCAGAAAAAAAAAATATGTTGTGAAATATTATTATAGCTTAAAATAATCGTGTTCTATAATAATATGTTTTAATATATTTTATTTATATTTTACTTCAGTTTCCAGTGTCACATGATTCTTCAAACATAATTTTAATATGTTGAAAACAGTTGTGCTGCTTAATATTTTAACTTTTTCAGGATTTTTGATGAATACAGCAAAGAACAGCTCATTTCTATCAGTTTAACACATCCTTGGTGAATAAAAGTATTAATTTACTGACCCTAGACTTTTAGATGGTAGTTTATATTGTTGCAAAAGATTTCAGTTTATTTATTTATTTATTTATTTATTTATTTATTTATTTATAAACAGAAATCTTAACCTTTAAATCTTAACCAGAAATCTTAATCTTTACTACAACTAAACTACATTATACTAAATTTTAACTACGTTAAAGCTAAATAGAAATAATAGTATAAAAAAATAATAAACATGACAAAAGCATATAACAAAAAATGCTTAAATTAAATGGACTGAAATAAAGTATGCAATTAAATTAAATCAAATAAAAATATTCTAACTTAATCTTAAAAAACTTCTCTTAATCTTTAAAAAAAGTTGAAATCTTGCCATGCCAACTGAAATACGTTGTAGTACTAAAATTACTGAAATATAAATATTATATATAACATTAACTTAACAACCTAAAAAAAATTTAGTACTAAAATTAATGAAACTAAAACTGAAATACTAACTAAATAAAATGAAATATAATAACAAGCAATCAAATAAAATAAAATATAAATATTGCACAAAACTTAAAAGGAAATGGTTGCATTGGCAACTGAAATAAGTACTAAAATGACTAAAACAAACTGAAATACCAACGAAATAAAATGAAAAAATAATAAAATAATAAAATTAAAATAAGTTATAATTAGTTAAAGCTAAAGTAACTAAATGACTAAAACAAAAAATTAAAGTCAAATCCAAAAATATAAAATTAGAATTCATAATATATTAATACATACTAGGGTTGCAAAAATGTGGAAAATGTCCAGTAAATTTCGGAAATCCAGGATTTCCAGGATTTTTTTGTAATCTTCCTGGGATTTTTGGAAAGCTTCCAGAAATGTACCAGACATTTACCAACCCGATGCAACCCTAATAAATATTACAATTGTACGTAAATTACACAAGTGCACAAGTCATATGTTGCAATACGTCTGTGAGATTGCATAAATCACCATCCACTTTCAGTATTTGGAAAACAGCAGCTCACACATATCTTTGTGCTCTGCAGAAGAAAAGGGGACAAATGACTGTTCATTTATGGGAGAACTGTCCCTTTAAATGTATTTGAAAATGAATAATCCTAGGAAGTCCAAGAATAACTCTCTGTGTAAACAGCAGCTGGTTTTATAGTTAATAGAAAGCTGATTGTGTTTTTGCACCAGAGCAAAGCTTCTAAAGGAGATGCAGAGCTGGAGAATATCAGCAAAGAGCAAGAGGAAACATCTGAGGAAACATCTTTGCATGTTAGTGTACAAACACACACAAACACACACACTTGCAAATTATTGCAAATGATGTAAACTGTATTTTATTAATCATTAAACATTATTTCCTGCTTCAGGAAGAGGAGCACCTGATTGTCCTGGATGATGCAGATGTTCCACAAACACCGTCAAACACACTCCACGACCTTATTATATGCCCGTCAGGAGAGGTCAAAGGTCAAGATGTGACCGTCAGTGAGCTGCTGCTGGAGGACAAGCCCTCGGAGCCGCAGATGGAACAAAACACACAAAACAGGTGAAACATGATGAGAAATCATATCTAATGCAATATTTAAGATAATTTCGATTCTTAAAGTGATATTGTAAAAGTATATATGTGACCCTGGACCACAAAACCAGTCTTAAGTCGCTGGGGTATATTTGTAGCAATAGCCAAAAATACATTGTATGGGTCAAAATTATTGATTTTTCTTTTATGCCAAAAATCATTAGGAAATTAAGTAAAGATCATGTTCCATGAAGATATTTTGTAAAATTCCTACTGTAAACCTATCCAAATGTAATTTTTGATTAGCAATATGCATTGTTAAGAACTTAATTTGGACAACTTTAAAGGTGATTTTCTCAGTATTTTGATTTTTTTGCATCCTCAGATTTCAGATTTTCAAATAGATGTATCTCGGCCAAATATTGTCCTATCCTAACAAACCATACATCAATAGAAAACTTATTTATTGAGCTTCCATATGATGTATACATCTCAGTTTTGTAAAATTTAACCTTATGACTGGTTTTGTGGTCCAGGGTCACATATGAGCCTTTTGAGTGATGGAAAATTCATGGGTCGTTAAAAATAATGTCAGTCACTAAACTGATGTCAGTGAAACTCGCATAATTCATAAACATCATCTCCTGTGTTGCTCCGTCCAGGTGTGTCGAGGCACGTTTTGCATTCGAGGGCGAGGAGGGTGAGCTGTCGTTTAGCGAGGGCGATGTCATCACTCTCGTGGAATATGTAAATGAGGAGTGGGGGCGTGGCCTCCTCAACGGACAGACCGGAATGTTCCCTCTCAATTTCATCCAGGATATAGAGGAAACTGAAGCGTCACCAAGGAAACTGGCTCCGGAATCTCCTGGTAAGTAAACAATCTCCCACTGAATATTCATTAACCACGGACCAATCAGCAGTGAGCGTGACTGAGCCTCGCCAATGTCCAAAGCTGGTCATTATTTTTATGTTATAGCTGATAATGTCAGTCTACATTGTATTTCACAAGTGGCCATAACCAATCCAGCACCAGCCTGCTGACCAGCTAAAACCAGCCAACCAACTTAGGCTGGTTTTAGCTGTTTTTTCAGCAGGGTATAGTAACATGCTAATCTTATTAGAAACATGCTAACAACATGTAACAGTTTTTTTTTACAGACGCTAGGACACATTTCTCAATACTTAGGTCACTTTTGCAAAACTCTTGACACAGTGAGCACAACAGAAGTCTATTTGGGCTAAACTGAGGATCAATTATCATTGTTTTGGCACAAAGTGCATTCAATGACTACATCTCTCAAATTTCATGAATTGTTTTCTCACTCAGACACAACAACTGACAAAAATCTTTGTACGTACAGGACATTTTGCGCGTGCTTACATACTGTTTTCAAAACTGTTAAACTTATGTTCAAAACAGTAACATAATGCAAAACTGAATAAGATGATGAATTTATTGAAACATATTTCAAATCTAAAAATGCAGTTTAACCAGCCACAGCTGATTCTCATTGTGGATGAACATCTACACAGGTGTTACTCTTTCAATTTCATTACATGGGAGACAACTGCTGAATAGGTTTGTATTGTGATGTAAACATGGACCCAAATAAAAATAAATAAACAACATAAAACATTGACGAATTCTGCATCATGTCTGATTCATTCCAGTTACATATATTGAAGTTATAAACAATATATATTGCAATTATAAACAGAGATGTGTCTTTGTTTTACACAAGAAAACACTGTGTAACGCTGCATGTTGTTAGTGTTTTTTAGCTCATTGTTTTGTGGGTGACAAAGTGTGTTTATCGGCTGTCAACCTTTGCTAGTGTTCTGGAAGAATGAGTTTATTTGAGACCTGAATAAAGTGTTTTGGTAGTTGTAGTGCATTTTGAATGTGAAATGAACTGCTTTGCCAAGCTGAAAGTCGCTTAGGAGAATTGTGTGAAGAGTTTTGCAAAAGTGACCTAAGTATTGAGAAATGTGTCCTAGCGTCTGTAAAAAACTGTAATATCATCTAATGTGTCAAAAATTCTCAGACTTCAAGCTAAAGCTAAAGTTTGTCTTGACTAGCATTTTATCTAGTTACGATTAATATGTGTATAGATGTATCATGCATCTCTAGGCTGTGTGGGGTTATGATAAACATATTGACTGACAGACCGTCTCTTTCTCTCCAGTGCCCCCTGCAGGAGTGAGGACTCGAGGACGAGCAATTTATGATTTCACTCCTGAGAGTGAGGATGAGCTCTGTCTGAAGGTCTGTGAGCGAAATAAATATAACTGATTTACAGTAAGTACAGAAATGTCAACAGCATTTGTAAAGTGTGTGTGTGTGTGTGTGTGTGTGTGTGTGTGTGTGTGTGTGTGTGTGTGTGTGTGCAGGCAGGAGACGTGGTGTGTGATCTGGAGGACATGGATGCTGAGTGGTTCCTCGGAGAATCCGGTGGGAAACGTGGCATCGTCCCTAAAAACTACATCCAAGTGCTGCTGGACCCCTGAATATAGGCCGTCCTGTCATGTGCCTGATGAGCATTCCTGCATTTTGCCTTAATTAGATGTAATACAGTTAAATGAGGTTAGTGAGGGATGTTTGAAGCGTGTACTGATGTGTGTGTGTCTGTATGTGGCCAGATGAACTTGTTTACAGAGTTTTAACCCACATTAAACTGATCAGTTATGTAAACATCTGTTCTGTCGTTTTTCTTTAGCCAATCAAGTCAAGTAGGATTAAAGGGATAGTTCACCCAAAAATGAAAATTTGATGCTTATCTGCTTAGCCCCAGCGCATCCAAGATGTAGATGACTTTGTTTCCTCAGCAGAACACAAACGAAGATTTTTAACTCAAACCGGTGCAGTCTGTCAGTCATATAATGGAAGTGGATGAGCACCAAACCTTTAAAAGTAATGAACTTGATTTGTGTTTTTATTTTTTCTAAAAATTATTTACTATTCATTACTTTTAATAATGAGTAAAATTATGGAAACTTAAACAAACCTAAACCCCAAACCTCAGTGTGTATCCTTGTCTTAGAATAAAGGCTTTTTACTTTGCTTACTATGGGAGTGCCTGGATGTGCATTTTTTTATTTATTTTATTTTATTTTTTTTGTATTTTGCAACGGGATCCATTTCATTTTTAATGTTTTGTTCCCTCTCTGGAGCATGCATAGATTTGCCTGATGCACCCCTTGTCAAGATTTTTTCTTTGATTATTAAACAAACCTAAATTGACCAAATGCACAGAGCATAAATAATCTTTTTTTTTTTTTTTTTTTTTTTCAAATATACAGTTGCAATCGAAATTATTCAACCCCCTTGACATGCAAGACATTTTGTTCCAGACAGTTTGTTTTTCTAAAAACAAATCTACAAAGGCATTAGTACACTATTAGATAAAGTATTTTAATACACATTTGAGTAATTCTGAGAACATAAATTGATAAATAATGGAAAAAAAATCAAATTGGCTCTAAATGTTCATGTTCAAAATGATTCAACCCCCAAAAGTAAAATTTGGTGCAGAATCTTTTATTATTTAAAACCACCAATAAACGCTGTTTGAAAGTGTTTAGAAGCGTTGATCACCTCTCTACTGCAATTTTGGACCATTCCTCGGCTGAAAAAGCTTTTAGATCACGGATAATCTTTGGTTTTCACTTTACCAATGCTTTCTTCAAATTCAACCAAATATTTTCAATGAGAATTAAATCTGGAGACTGAACAGGCCACTCAAGAACATTCTGTGACTGATCCCTGAACCAAGCATAAGTAAATTTGGATGTTTACTTTGGGATGATTGTCCTGCAGGAAAGTCCATTGATCATCATCTTCGGTCTTTGCACCAAAGGCATCACAATTCTTCACGTAGCCTTTGACTTTCTAATACAATACAACTATTTCTTCTCTCTAGCTTTCGTGAAAGCTCTGTTGACTTTACCATATTTGCTACTCAACTTCAGCACATGCATGGGATAAATGTACAGATGTGTAACATCTCAAGCTGATTCAGTTTTTTTAATAGTTTCTAAAGGCTTAATTGTGTTTTAGGATAATTTTGTTCCCTACCACAAAAATAAATGACTTAAAACGGCAATGTTGAATAGGGGTTGACTAATTATGACAGCTGTGTTACTAAAAAATCCTCAAAAACTCAAACACACTACATTATATATTGACATTGTCACTTTTAATATGCCAGTAAACTGTTGTAGATGCAATTTTTATAAAGTCCTGAAACTTCAGACAAGCTTTTATTTGTAAAGTACTGCAGTCTCTGGGGGGTTGAATAATTTTGATTGCAACTGTATATATATATTTTTTTGCTTACTCCATTGGCAGATTATTTTACTTGTTCTAAGAAAAAGCTCACTTATAAAAATAATAATAAAATAATTTTTACTTGTCTAGAAAATCCTTCTTGATTTAAGAATGTTTAGATATTTTGGATGCAAACAAGTCTAATTAAGAAAAGCATTTTTTGCAGTATGTTTCTGGAACCTCTGATATTTATATTTTTTTCAGGATTTTTGGATCAATAAAAGGTTAAAAAGAACAGCTTATTTAAAATAGAAAGGTTTTCTAACAATATGCAGCACTGTTTAAAAAGTTTGGGGTCAGTACATTTTTATTCGTTCTTTTTTTATCTTAAAGAAATTAATATTTTTATTCACCAAGGATGTGTTTAATGAATAAAAAGTGACAGCATTGATTTACATTGCTAGAAAATATTTATATATTGGGGGCAGCCGTGGCCTGGGGGCAGCCGTGGCCTAATGGTTAGAGAGTCGGACTTGTAACCCAAAGGTTGCGGGTTCGAGTCTCAGGTCCGGCAGGGATTGTCGGTGGGGAAGGTGAATAACCAGCACTCTCTCCACCCTCAATACGACTGAGGTGAGTCCCTTGAGCAAGGCACCGATCCCCCAACTGCTCCCCGGGCGCCGCAGCAATGGCTGCCCACTGCTCCGGGTGTGTGTTCACGGTGTGTGTGTGTTCACTACTGTGTGTGTGCACTTGGATGGGTTAAATGCAGAGCACAAATTCCTAGTATGGGTCACCATACTTGGCCTCACTTCACCTCCTTTCCTTCCTTCCTTTCCTTATATTTTGAATAAATGCTGTTCTTTTTAACTTGTTATTCATCAAAGAATCCTAAAAAAAAAAAAAGAATCACAGGTTTTGTTTCCAATAGTCAGGTCATGTGTGATTTGTATTTATGACCGAAATTCGCTTTGGTAAATGCAACCACACCTTTACCATATCTAATTTCATTTCTGTCACATTTGGTTACTAAAAATCAGTGTTCGGATTGATTTGAGTCATTTGCATGCAATAAAACACACAGACTCGCGTTCATCTCTGGGTTTATCAGCTACTCATGATGTATTGTTGCAATACAAAACAAAACATGAAATAAATTCATAATTAGAATAATTACGAGGAGCTTTAGGCCCCAAACAGCCACCGTACAAAAGTTAATACCGTTGATACCACAAGCGACCGTTCAGATCAAATGAAATTAACAGTTCTTCTAAAAACGGAGGCATTTCATGGAGATAAACACACACACACACAAACATACTCAAACTCATTCAGTAAAGGCTGAAGTTTTGGTGTAAAGCAAAGTCATAACACTACATCAGGCTCGTAACACATTTGGTCGCAAAAATCAGACGTAAAGAAACATCCAGCAACAATTCAAACGTCTCGTTTCATTCGGTGCTCTCAAACGCGTTCAGGTATAAAGACGCAAATGTCTGAAATGAGACTAATGATGCATCTGATCAGACACTAACATCGACACATATGTACAGAGAAGGAGAAAAGAGAAAAAGAGAGAGTGCAGTAAAAGTCGAGGTCGCTGGTTTAGTTGAAGCCCTGCGTACAAACACAGACCAGAAGTGGAGAAAATGAACTTGGAGAACTGGATTCATGCATGAAGAACATGTTTGCAATGCACTCAATGCGTTAGTATCAGATGCAAAAGCCTTCATGTAAACACCTCAATCGATTCAAATTAAATTGTGATCATATTGAAGGAAATCAGAATTCGGATTGATAAAAATGAGTGCATGCACACTGACGCTCAAAAGTTTGGTTTGGGAATGTTTTTTTTTTTTTTAAAAGATGTTTCTTCTGCTCGTCAAGGCTGCGCTTATTTGTTCAAAAATGCAGAAAAATTTGTAATATTGTGAAATAATATTTCAATGTCAAATAACTGTTTTCTATGTGAATATATTTTAAGACGTAATTTATTGTTGTGATACAAAGATACATTTTCAGCATCATTACTCCAGTCTTTAGTGTCACATGATCCTTCAGAAATCATTCTAATATGCTGATTTATTATTAGTGTTGAAAAATGCTTTTCTTACTTAGTTTTTTTTTGTCTTGTTTCTAAAAATTCTTAAATCAAGAACGCTGTAAAAAACTATTTGTTGAATCAACTTAAAATAATTTGTTACCTGGATGCCTTATAATTTAAGTTCAGTCAACTCAAAAAATTTAGTCAACTTAAGTTGTACTTAGTTAACTTCAAATTTTAAGGCAGCAGGGTAGCAAATTAGTTTAAGTTTACCCAACAAATTGTGTTTTTTTTTTTTTTTTTTACAGTGAAGGACTTTCTAGGCAAGTAAAAATTACTTAAAGTTACTTACTACAAATTCTTAAATCAAGAAGGATTTTCTAGACGAGTAAATATTAGTGTCTTGTTTTCAGAAAAAAACAAGTCAAAATTAAGTCTGTTTTTGCTTTTTAAATAATCTTTTTTTTTTTTTTTTTTTTTTGAAATAAGATTTTTTGCTTTCCCCATTGGCAGATTATTTTGTTTGTTTCAAGCTAAAACACTTTTTAAAAAAATTTTCTTGTCTAGAAAATCCTCCTTGATTTAAGAATTTTTAGATATTTTGACTGGAAACAAGACAAAAAATCTAAGTAAGAAAAGCATTTTTTGCAGTTTGCTGTTTAATATTTATTTTTAAACCTGTGATAATTTTTTCAGAATCCTTTGATCAATAAAAGGTTAAAAAGAACAGCATTTATTTAAAATAGTAAGGTTTTCTATAAATATACACAACTGTTTAAAAGTCTAGAGTGAGTAAAATTTTTATTCTTTCTTTTTTTTGAAAGAAATTAATACTTTTATTCACCCAGGATGTGTTAAATTAATAAAAAGTGATAGCATCGATTTACGCTGTTAGAACATATATATTTATATTTGGAATAAATGCTGTTCTTTTTAACTTGTTATTCATCAAAGAATCCTGAAAAAAGAATCATAGGTTCCAAAAAAAAAAAAACTTTTTTCAACATTGATAATACTAACAATAAATCATCATATTAAAATGATTTCTAAAAAAAAATATTAAATCAAGAACGCTGTAAAAAACTATTTGTTGAATCAACTTAAAACAATTTGTTACCTGGCTGCCTTATAATTTAAGTTCAGTCAACTCAAAAAATTTAGTCAACTTAAGTTGTACTTAGTTAACTTCAAATTTTAAGGCAGCAGGGTAGCAAATTATTTTAAGTTTACCCAACAAATTGTGTTTTTTTTACAGTGAAGGACTTTCTAGGCAAGTAAAAATGACTGATTTCTGAAGGATCATGTGACACTTAAGACTGGAATAACAGCTGATGAAAATTCAGCTTTGCATCACAGGAATAAATTACATTTTTAAAGTATATTAAAATTAAAAACACTATTTTATATTGTAAATACATTTTGCAATTTTACTGTTTTTTTTCTGTATTTATGAGCAAATAAATGCAGCCTTGATGAGTATAAGACATTAGAAGTCTTGTAAACAAACTATGCATTTGCTAAGGTGTCTGAGTGTCTATGGGATGTGCATGTGGCTAACACTTAAATATGAGGGCTAGGTGATATTGATGGTTGATTTGGCAGACTCCACTAATAACAGAATGGAAGAGATGCACAGAGAAGGTGGTCTGGTCTGGTCTGGTCTGGTCCTGTCTGGTCTCAGTGTTGGTGTTGAGGTTTGTGGTGGTGATCAGGGTTTCTGTTCTTCTGCGCCTCCAGAGAGATTCATCAGACTACTGCCAGCTGTCATCTACAAACACGATCAGAAACATTTGTGACCCCGCAGCACAAAACCAGTCATAAGGATCAGTTTTTTTGAAATTGAGATTCATAGAGCATCTGAAACCGCTTAATAAATAAGCTTTCCATTGATGTTCGGTTTGTCAGGATAGGACAATAATTGGCTGAGATGCAACTTTTTGTAAATCTGCAATCTGAGGGTGCAAAAAAATCTAAATACTGAGAAAATTGCATTTAAAGTTCAAATGAAGTTCTTAGCAATGCATATTACTAATCAAGTTTAAGTTTTGATATATTTACAGTATGCACTTTACAAAATATCTTCATTGAACTTGATGTTTACCTCATATCCTACCAGGGCTGCTTGATTATGGCAAAAATCATAATCACAATTATTTTGGTCAATATTGTAATCACGATTATTTAGCATGATTATGACTGGGTCCAAAACTTTATATTAGTGATTCATTTAAAGATGCCAATAGAGCAGAAAAAAAATAACAATACTGAATACTTTTATGCAAGTATAAAGTAGTCTAACAGTACTACAGAAATTGCATGTAATTATTTGAATGTAAAATAAAACAGCGTCTTCACTGTAAGAATTAAACATGCTTTGTTTCTTATTAAAAGTCCTTCATTCAAGAGCAGTGAGTGATTTTTCTTTTTGTATTTTTACGTTTTATTAATATTAAGCACAGAGACGGCAGAAGGAATAATAAGAGGTTGTTACCATGGAGATGATCCACCTGTAACAGAGGAAACGAGACACAATGTATCAGCTGAAGATAATTATGGGATGTAGTGTGTGTGTGTGTGTGTGTGTGTGTGTGTGTGTGTGTGCACATGTACAGCTATCTTTGTGAGGGCCGGATTGAGTTTTAGATAAGGATGCACTGAAAAGAAAAGTCTTGTCCGAAGCCGAACAAAATGAAACACTGAGCTGAAGGCCGATTACTGAACACAATTTTATGTATTTTGCCTTTTTTTCACCATTGCATAAATTAAACTTACAGTTTTGTCTTGCTTTTCAAAGAAAAAAAATCAATTACAAAACAACAATTTTAAAATATTTATTTAACACTGAACATTTTTAACATTCTACTAGACATTATAGCCTACCAACAAAGCACAATTTCACTTAAAATTTTTAATGTACAAATAAATGCAGCTTTGCTGAGCAAAGGAGATTGTTATAATAAATGTATTAATAGAGCTGTTGGAATGATTTTTGTCTTATGTTTTTATTTTATTTTACAGAACAACAGTAAAATGACAATACTAACATTTCTGAATGTTGACTTTTATTTAGTGGTAAACCCGCATAAAGACCTCAGTCCTACTTTTTGCTGGCAGCAGCAGATTTGTGAATGATTGTCATCTTTGGGCTTTGAACCCTGGCTAAGGAGCTGCTGTCAGAATAAACACAATTGGTGTCTGGTGTATTAGACAACAGAACGTTCTGGAGTTGATTGACTAATGGATGATTTCAGTCATCATACAGTAACCTTTCTCTTCTCATGAAGACATGCGATGCACTTCTAAACAGTCTCTCGCTGTCGCTGCTTGGAATGATTTTTGCCTCTTTCTCTGACTGTTTTAAATGCTTCCACACTGACCACATGTTTGCTGCATTAGTGCCTCTATTTGATCGCATCACGTCATTGTTCGCTATCATTTATTCAGCCTATTCGCTTATTCGGCCAAACACCGAAAGAGCTTTTTTCAAATTTTCAGCCAAATAATTTCGGTAGCTGAACATTTGGTGCATCCCTAGTTTTAGACCATCAAAGTCAGGACAGTTTTGTAAAGAGAGGACATTTTGGCCAGAGACCCCTTTAAAGCCTTGTTTGAGGGTCAAGACTTGGTTTTGGGGATCATGTTATAATTGGGTAAAGCTTAGGTTTAGAATAAGGGTTTGGGTTTGGCACTTAGTTCTGATGGGTAGGTTTAGTATAAGGAGATAGAGATCGCACTGTGTCAATGTATGTCCTCACAAAGATAGCTATACAGTGTGTGTGTGTGTGTGTGTGTGTGTGTGTGTGTGTGTGTCACCTCAGCCTCCGCTGCTGTGCTGTTGTGTGTGTCTGAATCAACACCATCTTCCATCTCACACACCATGTTGGTGTCCATCACAGTGTCGTCCTGCTCACACAACAACAGCATTCACATGACGGTAAGGTTTTCTGAAACAAGTCTCTTCTGGCTGCATTTGTTTGATCAAAAATACTGTAAAACTGTGAAATAATATTTTAGTTAAAACAGCTGTTTTCTATATGAATATCTGTTAAACGGTCATTTATTTTTGTGATGCACAGCTGGATTTTCAGCTATTTTCAGTCTTGTGTCACATGATCTTTCAGAAATCATTCCAATATGCTGATTTGCTGCTCAAGAAACATTTCTGATTTACTAGGAATATTTTTGTGGAAACCATCACACATTTAATTTTCCAGGACTCACAGATGAATAGAAAGTTCAAAAGAACAGCATTTATTTGAAATAGAAATCTTTTGTAACATTATAAACATCTTTACTGTAACTTTTGAACAATTTAATGCAGCCTAAAAGGGATGGTTCAACCAAAAATGAAATTTTGATGTTTATCTGCTTTCCCCCAGGGCTTCCAAGATGTAGGTGACTTTGTTTCTTCAGTAGAACACAAACCAAGATTTTTAACTCAAACTGTTGCAGTCTGTCAGTCATATAATGGCAGTCAATGGGCACCAAAACTTTCACAGTAAAACAACATAAACAGACAAAACCAAATTAAACCCTGCCGATCGTTTTATGTCTTAACACCTCAATGTCATGAGCCGCAGGGTTTAATTTGTGTATGTTTTGTCTGTGTATGTTTTTTTACTCTCAAATATTTGGTGGCCATTGACTGCCATTATATGACTGACAGACTGCAATGGTTTGAGTTAAAAATCTTTGTTTGTGTTCTACTGAAGAAACAAAGTCACCTATATCTTGGATGGCCTGGGGGTAAGCAGATAAACTTCAAATTTTCAATTTTGGGTGAACTATCCCTTTAATGAATAAATGTATTAATTTCATTCATAAAATGATATACTGTGCACATGATAGTCTTTTGTGTGTGTGTGTGTGTGTGTGTGTGTGTGTGTGTGTGTGTCCTCACCTGCACCCACGGGTGTTCCAGCACCTCGTCAGCCGTGTAACGTGCACCAACATTCACTTGGAGCATCTTGCCAATTAAATCCTGCAAAAGACACATCAGTATCTTATGGAAGCGTGTTTTTGCCAGATAATACAAGAATAAAACAAGCAATTGTGACATTTTTATCGGAATTGCAAGTTTATACATATTTCTTACTATAGTGTTTTCACGACACGTCATCAGTCGGCCATATTGGAGGCAGTAAATGTAAAAAATGCCTCTGAACCGAACAAAACTCGGATTTTGCTAATTGCTGCTGCTGAAAATGATCAATTATCATCATGTTTTGGGCTGTACTAATCAGTCAGACCGGGAAAAACATCTGGAGTACTATACACTCTTAAAAAGAAATGGCATAGAAGAACCTTTTTTGACTAAATGATTCCATAAAGAACCTTTAACATCTGAAAAAACTTTTTTTTTATTTGTGGCAAAAGAAGGTTCCTCAGATTATAAAAAGGTAAGAAAGAGATGTTTTTTTTAAACCCTTGACTGAATGGTTCTTTGTGGAACCAAAAATGGTTCTTCTATGGCATCTCTGTAGAACCTTTTAAAGCACCTTTATTTTTAGGAGTGTAGACTGGCAAAAGTTATAACAAATCAGGGAGAAGAGTGCCAAAAACTGTCGTTTGTTGTTGGCTCTGAACCAGGATTTCCAGGGCAAGAATCTTGACAACATCCGTGTTGGTTCTTATCATTTTCAGTCAGGTGGGTGAAATATTAGGCTAATATCTTAATTAATACTGCTCATATGTTACAAAAAAGGCTTATCTTACTTAGTATTTTATCTTGTTTCTAGTCAAAATACCTAAAAATTCATACATTAAGATGCATTTACTAAATAAGCAAAATAACATAAGATATTTAGTCTTGTTTTAAGCAAAATGCACTTAGCTTAATCCCCCCCCCTCCGAAAACAAGTCCATTATGGCCATTTTGGGCATATTTTAATGTTGGATTTTATTTGGATACTTTTAAACAATGTATAGTTCCCATGGTTAAACACTTGGTACACATTGATTTGGTTGAAAATTTTCATACATTATGGTTTATTCAGAAATATTTATTTAGTTTTATTTAAATAATTTATTATTTTAATTAATTTATTATTATTTATTTAGTTTACTTAGAAAAGCACAAACCTGAAAGGTTTGGAGCCAGTGGCTTAGCAGAGTGCACCACTCTGTCCAACTGTTTAAAAGTTATAAGCAAAAATGTGAATTTTTAGTATCTCATGACCCATAGGTGGCACTGTTTCCAACTTTGGCATGGACCCTCAGATCATTGTGTTGATGAAGTGTACCAAATTTTGCTTTGATTGATCAAAGTTTGGCCAAGATACAGCCTCTGAACCAATTTTGGGTCAAGCTCATTAAGTTCACGACATCATAACTTTTGAACAAAGATGAATAAAAAAATGTAAGCTATTGAACATGATGAGCATGAAGAGAGTAATCAGGTGTACTAAGTTTCATTTTTCTAGAAATACGGGTTCAGGAGTTATTACCATTTAAATGTTGAATTTTTCAACTAGTGGTGGCGCTATAGAGTTGTTTCTAGAGACCCCTAATTTGGTCAGATCACTATTTATGGCTATCACTACAAGTGTGCCAAATTTCATCATTTTCCTATGTTCCCTTCATAGGGCTGCCTTAGACTCCCATTGGATGAAAATAATAGGAAAACATACAGATACAATAGGGGCTACAGCCCTTCGGGCTTGGCCTCTAATTATCTGCCAGTGGGGTAAGTAAAATACTTTTGGTTTAAGAATATTATACGTGTTTTAAGAAAAATGTACTTAATTTAGTTTACATTCCCCTGAAAACAAGACTAAATGTCTTACTTCATTTTGCTCATCTAGTAAATGCATCTTAATTTAAGATTGTTTAGAAACTTTGACTTGAAACAAGACAAAAATACTAAGTAAGACAAGCCTTTTTTTGCAGTGTATATGTATCTCTACCACCTATTAACTTTAGTTTGTCAAACTATTGTGCCCTTTCCTGCTTACTAAGTCCTTCTCTATATGATTTAGCAGCTTCCACTGATTTTTTTCATGGTTTAGACAACATAAATTAGCAGAACAACATATTCAGTAGAACATTAACTGTGCAATTCATAATGTTGTTTATATCCAAGTATCGCCACACTGCAAAAAATGCTTTTCTTACTTAGATTTTTGTCTTGTTTCCAGCCAAAATATCTAAAAATTCTTAAATCAATTATTGCCTTGTTTTCAGAAACAAGCAAAATAATCTGCCAATGGGGAATCTGCAAAAAAAAATATTTTTTCAAATAGAAAACAAGATTATTTTTCTTACCCCATTGGCAGATTATTTTGCTTGTATCAAGCAAAAACTAACTTAATTTTCACTTGTTTTTTTCTGAAAACAAGACAACTATTTTTACTCGTCTAGAAAATCCTTCTTGATTTAAGAATTTTTAGATATTTTGGCTGGAAACAAGACACAAAATCTAAGAAAAGCATTTTTTTTTCAGTGAGCTGAACACCTCCGGTGTGACTTTAAATGCAGACCTTGAGCCAAAAACTCATCACTAAACACCAATGACTTGTGCATATTAATACAGTTCTTTTAGACACTTCCGAAACTGTTGAAATTGAGATTTTTATAATCATAAATTATGTTTCCATCTTTGTTGCCACAGTTTTAAGAAGAGCCTTTTTCTGTTCTAAAGAAGGGATGTCCCAATACATTTGTCCATAGTGTATGTACAAGTCATTGGTGTTTGGTGATTAGTTTTTGGCTCAAGGTCAGATTCAGGTCAATCATTTCTTATTGAACCTTGCCTTTCTTAGAAAAGGGTCCTGACCAAACTGTTGCTGTAAAATTAGAAGCACACAATTCCCTAGAATATTATATGCTTAAACTTTAAGATTTGCACTCATGGAAATTACTAAAGTAGTCAAACCTGTTCATTACAAGGGCAATATAGTGTAAGTGAAACCCTCTATTGCACGTTAAAATCACATAAGTTCACATCCCACAATTCTAACTTTTTTTAAATAAATGTAATTGCACTATTTGAACTGCAATTTCATGTTGCAAGAAAAAAGTCTGAATTGTGAGATATAAAGATGCAAGTGCCTTTTTTCCGTGGCTCAACAATTCAAAGCTTGAAAATGAAAACCAAAAGTGCATGCTGAGTGTATGTTTATTCTGTGTTTGTTGTTTGCAAACCTTAGCAGAGAGGCTGATGTTGTCCCAGTACGGCGAGGGAAACTCCAGTCTGCCGAGTAAGATCTGTTCGAACAGCTCCTCCTGCTGGTTCCTCTCGCTGCGGAATGGAGGAAAGCCGCACAGCAGGATGTAGGTGATCACACCCGCCGCCCAGATGTCCACCTTCAGCCCGTACCTGAAGCACACACACATGCAGAATTCATAATCGGATGATATAGTTCACTTTCACAAACAAAAATATCTGTTTTCTGGTTATTATAGTTAACTAAAAGCCTAAAATAGTTGTTTAATATTTTATTTTAGTAAACATTTAAACTTGTTTTATTTCAGCTAGTTGTCAAAGCAACACTTCTCATTTTCTTTTTTACTAAAATAGCTAAAGCTGAAATAAAAAAATTATTAGAAACAATATAAGACAGAATGAAAATAACAAACACATACAAAACAAAAACAAAAACTAATTTATAATAGAAACTATAGAACAAATGCACTGCAAAAAATAGTTGTATTTCTGTCTTGTTTTCCAGTGCAAATATCTAAACATTCACAAATCAAGATGCATTTACTGGAAAAGTGACATGAGATTAGTCTCAATTAGTCTAGATAAGTCTTGTTTTCCAAAAATAATAATAATAATAATGCATTTAATTCTTAAAATAAGAAAAAAATAAGTGTCAATTTTATTTATAGTTTTTAAATAATAATAATAATAATAATTATTATAATTGGCAAAAACATCATTTTCTGATGCCACTGACAAAAATAATAGCTGAATGACCTCAGGTGATGGTATTAAAATATAATTAAAACTGAATGAACCAGCAGGTACTAAATAAATATTTTACTATAACAACACTTCAAATCCTTCAAAGAGACTTATCACTGAATCATTTTTATGAACTGCTTCATTTACATGCACTATAATGAACCAGTTCACTAAAATGAATCGTATTTTCCAGTGCGACATAGAGACTTTTAGAAGAGCTTTGAGAAGCTCTATGCACAAAAAACAGCCTTTTGCCGCAATTTACTTAAAACACTGGAACAATTTAGTAAATCGTAGGAATGAATTGTTCATTTGTGACCGCAAATATTTTTTTCCCCCCACATACCATGTCTGGGACTTTGTAGACATGGACATCTTACTTAGAATTTTTTGCCTTGTTTCCTGCCAAAACAAAAACTAATTCATAACAGAAACTACAGAACAAATGCACTGCAAAAATAGTTGTTCCTCAGTTTTTCTGTCTTGTTTTCCAGTACAAATATCTAAACATCCATAAATCAAGCAGGATTTTCTAGACGAGTAAAAAATGTTTTCAGATAAAACAAGTCTAGATTTAGTGCATTTTTGCTTGAAACAAGCAAAATAATCTGCCAATGCGGTAAGAAAAATACATTCAGTTGTTTTCTGTTTGAAATATGACTTTTTTCTTACCCCATTGGCAGATTATTTTGCTTGTTCTAAACAAAAACTCACCTAATTTTGACTTGTTTTTTCTAAAAACAAGAAAATAATTTTTACTCGTCTAGAAAATCCTTCTTGATTTAAGAACTTTTTGATATTTTGGCTGAAAACAAGAAACAATTTAAGAAAAGCATTTTTTGCAGTGTATGGCTCTAAACTGCCCTCCAAAGGCAAAGCGCAGTAACTACGCATTTGGTCAAAATTGAGTTAAGGCTTAAAATGGACTTTGTGACAACTGTTTTGTCTTGTGGCAAAGTCTCCTGGTTTAATTTTGTCCCAGAGAAACAAGAGTGTTTCAGAGAAACAAGAGTGTCAACATGTTTGACTAGCTGGCGTAAAAACTTTAACGCCATTTTCCTCAGTTTCAGTGTTGGCGTAGTTAATGCACTTTGGCTTTGGAGGGCAGTATAGTCTTATATGGTAAGAATATTTAAGAAAGAAAACAGCTCAATTTTATTAAAAGACTCAAACTGAGCAAAAACAGGCAATTTGCTGCATATACTGATATTTATGTGATGAAATTCTGTAATGTAAATTAATGAGATCTTTATAAAAGTAGAGGAGATACTGGCATAAAATGGTCTAAATATCATTCATCACTCTATCTCCAATAATATGTCTAGTAAGATGAGATTGAAATGATCCAATCATATAATGCAGTGCACGACTAATATAGTCCAATGACGATTGAGAGATGAACAAATAAGCACAGCACAAGTTTTTTTTTTTAATCAAATATAACAATAT
The DNA here is from genome assembly GCF_049309525.1 of Garra rufa. NCBI lineage: Eukaryota > Metazoa > Chordata > Actinopteri > Cypriniformes > Cyprinidae > Garra > Garra rufa. Next base: position 41,579,082 of record NC_133378.1, read on the forward strand.
AGGGTTCAGTTTTACCCGCTCTCTGCGATAATCTCGGGTGCGACGTAAGTAGGCGTCCCGCAGACGGTGAACAGCGGTCCCTCCACCACCGTAGCCAGACCAAAATCACCCAACTTCAGAGACTTGGTGCCGTCTGGATACTCGCACACCTGCAGACACACACACACACGTGTTTATATGCTGTACATGTGTATGTACCCTTACGAAAAAGAAGTTTATTCAAGTGTGCTGTTAGTATACTTCTTTTAAACTTCAAAAAAATAGGAAAAATATACTATTTATGTACTTCTCAGAAATGTGCTTTAAATAAACTTACCTAGATTCAAGTGTTTATAAAAAAAAAGTAAAAAAAAGAATAAAATGTTTTTGTTTATAAGCAGACACCCTGTTCTTTCTTTTTTATGTTCAGATATTCAACAAAATTTATACCACTTAATATGTAAATAAGGACATAGTAGTATACTTGAAGTATGATGTAAAGTTCACTTAAAGACTAGCATACTTACAGTATAAAACTACTAATCTAGTAGTTTACTGAGACTATACTTCATAAATGCACCAAAACTAAACAAAGGATTCGCGAACACACTACAAAGTCCCGAAATGAATAAAATGATTCGCGAACACACTACAAAGTCCCGAAATGAATAAAATGATTCGCGAACACACTACAAAGTCCCGAAATGAATCAAATGATTCGCGAACACACTACAAAGTTCTGAAATGAATCAAATGATTCGCGAACACACTACAAAGTCCCGAAATGAATCAAATGATTCACGAACAAACTCCTGAATTGAATTAAATGAATCGTGAACACAATACAAAGTCCCGAAATGAATCAAATGATTTGTGAACACAATACAAAGTCCCGAAATGAATCAAATGATTCACGAACAAACTCCTGAATTGAATTAAATGAATCGTGAACACAATACAAAGTCCCGAAATGAATCAAATGATTCGCGAACACAATACAAAGTCCCGAAATGAATCAAATGATTTGCGAACACACTACAAAGTTCTGAAATGAATCAAATGATTCGCGAACACACTACAAAGTTCTGAAATGAATCAAATGATTCGCGAACACAATACAAAGTCCCGAAATGAATCAAATGATTCGCGAACACACTACAAAGTTCTGAAATGAATCAAATGATTCGCGAACACAATACAAAGTTCTGAAATGAATCAAATGATTCGTGAACACAATACAAAGTTCTGAAATGAATCAAATGATTCGCGAACACAATACAAAGTCCCGAAATCAATCAAATGATTTGCGAACACACTACAAAGTTCTGAAATGAATCAAATGATTCGCGAACACACTACAAAGTCCCGAAATGAATCAAATGATTTGCGAACACACTACAAAGTCCCGAAATGAATCAAATGATTTGCGAACACACTACAAAGTTCTGAAATGAATCAAATGATTCGCGAACACACTACAAAGTTCTGAAATGAATCAAATGATTCGCGAACACAATACAAAGTCCCGAAATGAATCAAATGATTTGCGAACACACTACAAAGTTCTGAAATGAATCAAATGATTCGCGAACACAATACAAAGTTCTGAAATGAATCAAATGATTTGCGAACACACTACAAAGTTCTGAAATGAATCAAATGATTCGCGAACACAATACAAAGTTCTGAAATGAATCAAATGATTCGTGAACACAATACAAAGTCCCGAAATGAATCAAATGATTCGCGAACACACTACAAAGTTCTGAAATTAATCAAATGATTCGCGAACACAATACAAAGTCCCGAAATGAATCAAATGATTTGCGAACACACTACAAAGTTCTGAAATGAATCAAATGATTCGCGAACACACTACAAAGTTCTGAAATGAATCAAATGATTCGCGAACACACTACAAAGTTCTGAAATGAATCAAATGATTTGTGAACACAATACAAAGTCCCGAAATGAATCAAATGATTTGCGAACACACTACAAAGTTCTGAAATGAATCAAATGATTCGCGAACACACTACAAAGTTCTGAAATGAATCAAATGATTTGTGAACACAATACAAAGTCCCGAAATGAATCAAATGATTCGCGAACACACTACAAAGTTCTGAAATGAATCAAATGATTCGCGAACACACTACAAAGTTCTGAAATGAATCAAATGATTCGCGAACACACTACAAAGTTCTGAAATGAATCAAATGATTTGTGAACACAATACAAAGTCCCGAAATGAATCAAATGATTTGCGAACACACTACAAAGTTCTGAAATTAATCAAATGATTCGCGAACACACTACAAAGTTCTGAAATGAATCAAATGATTTGTGAACACAATACAAAGTTCTGAAATGAATCAAATGATTCGCGAACACACTACAAAGTTCTGAAATGAATCAAATGATTCGCGAACACAATACAAAGTTCTGAAATGAATCAAATGATTCGTGAACACAATACAAAGTCCCGAAATGAATCAAATGATTCGCGAACACACTACAAAGTTCTGAAATTAATCAAATGATTCGCGAACACACTACAAAGTTCTGAAATGAATCAAATGATTCGCGAACACAATACAAAGTCCCGAAATGAATCAAATGATTCGCGAACACACTACAAAGTCCCAAAATGAATCAAATGATTCGCGAACACACTACAAAGTTCTGAAATGAATCAAATGATTTGCGAACACACTACAAAGTTCTGAAATGAATCAAATGATTTGCGAACACACTACAAAGTCCCAAAATGAATCAAATGATTCGCGAACACACTACAAAGTCCCAAAATGAATCAAATGATTCGCGAACACACTACAAAGTCACGAAATGAATCAAATGATTCACGAACAAACTCCTGAATTGAATTAAATGAATCGTGAACACACTACAAAGTCCCAAAATGAATCAAATGATTTGTGAACACAATACAAAGTCCTAAAATGAATCAAATTATTTGTGAACACACTACAAAGTCCCAAAATGAATCAAATTATTTGTGAACACAATACAAAGTCCCGAAATGAATCAAATGATTCGTGAACACACTACAAAGTCCCAAAATGAATCAAATTATTTGTGAACACAATACAAAGTCCCGAAATGAATCAAATGATTCGCGAACACACTACAAAGTCCTAAAAATGCCTAAAAAGTATTTAATTATTTAACTATCAGTATACCTATAAGTTCACTTTTAGTATACTTGCAGTACAAACTGAAAACATAGATGTAAACTAGCTAGAGGAGTGTACTCAAAGTTTACTAATGTTATACTTAAAGTATACTTAAAAGTATACTTTTACATACTAGAAAGTGGGCCAATTTAGTCCCAAGGAGTATTTAAATAGTACACTTAAAAGTATACTACTAGTACACTGATATTTGTATACTTACTACATGAAGTATACTTAAAAATATACTTGACCTTCACTTATAGTATACTTAATAAAATAAACTTGAAGTATACTTATTTTTGATAAGGGTATGTGAGCAGTGAGATGCGTGTGTGTGTGTGTTTGTTTGTGTACCAGCAGGTTCTCTGGTTTAATGTCTCGGTGTACGATGTTCATTCTGTGCAGGTATCGCAGAGCTCCGGTCAGGTTGAACAGCATGGCGCTGGCGTCCCGCTCCGTGTACTTTGTGGAGGAAGTGATGGCGTCGAACAGGTCACCACCCTGCCGAAAACACACAATGCTGTCACGTACTACTCATACTAGGATTTCTGTGTCTGTGTTTGCGTGTGCAGCTGACTGACCTTCACCAGCTCCATCACTAAGTACAGCTCAGTGGGCGTGTCCAGCTCCTCTATTAGCATAATGATGCTGGGGTGATGAACCCTGCGCAGAATTGACACCTCATTGGCTATCAGGTGCTCCTGTCAACAACAATCAACCAATCAGAATCTCTGATGTGTGTATTCACAGTTGTGTAGTAAGTTAATATGCAAAACTGTTTTACTAGTTGACTAGAAACTACTTTTAATTTCAAAAATCATTACTTGAAATTAAATAAATGTGAACTGTATGGAAGCCTGTTACTGCCACTGAATAAAAAACGTAATTGCGACTTATCTCACAATTTTGACTTTGTAACTCACAATTCTGAGAAAAAAAGTCAGAACTATGAGATAAAAAGTCGCAATAAACTTTTTTTTTAATTTTATGTCCAGTGTCTGAAATGGGCTTTCATAGAACTGAAATGAAAAAAAAAAGTAATTAATTAATTAATAAATATATATATATATACTAAAACAAATAAATACAAATTAAATATAAAAAACACACCTTTTAATTCAGCTAATCACCAAGGCAACATTTCTCAGTTTTGTTTAATTAAACTTGAAGTACTAAAATTAAATAAATACAAAATAAATATTAATTAAAAAAAATATAGACATAAAAAGTTAATAGAGATGTCAAAAACACAACACAATTAAAAAAATAAAATCAACAAAAATTAGTTTATCAATTATACTTAAAGTATATCAATGTATATCCTAGTGTATGTCTAAAATATGATATATATCTAAAAATATTAGTGATTAATCATGATTAATCGCATCCAAAATAAGTTTTTGTGTATATAAAATGTGTGTGTTGTGTAAATTTATTCTGTGTATATATATATATATATATATATATATATATATAAACACACACACATACAAATAAACATGCATGTATATATTTAAGAAAAGTGTGTAGTTTCTATATTAAATTAAATTTATACTGTATATAATATAAATTATATAAATATAAATAAATACATGTAAATACATGTAAAAAAAATTATATATATACTGTATGTGTGCATCTTTATATATACTTAATAAATGCACACAGTAAGTACACATATTTTGAATACACAAAAACTTTTATTTTGGATGTGATTAAT